>NC_048571.1:4174159-4191659 GCF_013265735.2 Oncorhynchus mykiss | reverse complement strand
CTCCCTCCCTCCCTCCCTCCCTCCTTTCTCAGTCTCTACACAGGATGGCCATCCAGAGCAGTGTAACTATCTTGATGTAACAGATACCAAAGTGGTGAAGGATAATGGCTTCAGACCGTAAAAGCCCAGATCAATTATAAAGATGATATTTTGCAGGTCACAAAAAAACAGAGGAATATTTTGCCAGTTCATCCTCCTCTCGTGTCCTCTCCTCTCCTCTCACCCGACCCCCCCCCCCCCCCCCCCCCCCTCCCCAGGGGTGGCAGAGATATGCTCAGTGTGGACGCTCCAGGATGGGTTATTTCACTGTGTTTTAAGAACGTTAATGACCTGCTAGTGTGTCTGTAACACCAGAGCTGTTTCCCCCCCGGGACCTGCAGATGCAGGCTGGGAAATGGACGGGGACGAGGAGTAAGGGGGAGAGAGAGGGAGGTATTCACTCCTCGAGTGGCTCATTTTATATCATATTTATATCAGTACTCAGACATTTTCTGGTCGTGTCCGTCTGTCTGTTCTCTTTCAGATCCTCATTAAATAAGGATTTTGTTCCTAGTTATTTTCCTCTTGTGCGTTTCCTGTTAAACAAGTCACAGAAAAATACTTTCCATTCTGGTAATTCTGGACTTTCCATTCTGATTCCATAAATTCCCTGGGTTTTTCCCAGAAATCCTGATTGGAAGGTTCTAGAATCAGGAGGGATTCAGTAGGACATCTGGGAAACCTCATACCTTTCTGGAAAACCGGGGAATTTGGGGGAAAGTCTGCAAGACCATGACCATCAGGCTACATGACCTTGACCATCAGGCTACATGATCATCAGGCTACATGACCATCAGCCTGATGGTGTATGTATGTAGCCTGATGGTCATGGTCATGTAGGCTGATGGTCATGTAGCCTGATGGTCATGTAGCCTAATGGTCACGTAGCCTGATGGTCATGGTCATGTAGCCTGATGGTCATGGTCATGTAGCCTGATGGTCATGTAGCCTGATGGTCATGTAGCCTGATGGTCATGTAGGCTGATGGTCATGTAGCCTGATGGTCATGTAGCCTGATGGTCATGGTCATGTAGGCTGATGGTCATGTAGCCTGATGGTCATGTAGCCTAATGGTCATGTAGCCTGATGGTCATGTAGCCTGATGGTCATGGTCATGTAGCCTGATGGTCATGTAGCCTGATGGTCATGTAGGCTGATGGCCATGTAGCCTGATGGTGAAGGTCATGTAGCCTGATGGTCATGTAGCCTGATGGTCATTGTCATGTAGCCTGATGGTCATGTAGCCTGATGGTCATGTAGCCTGATGGTCATGGTCATATAGCCTGATGGTCATGTAGCCTGATGGTCATGGTCATATAGCCTGATGGTCATGCAGCCTGATGGTCATGTAGGCTGATGGTCATGTAGCCTGATGGCCATGTAGCCTGATGGTGAAGGTCATGTAGCCTGATGGTCATGTAGCCTGATGGTCATGTAGCCTGATGGTCATGTAGCCTGATGGTCATTGTCATGTAGCCTGAAGGTCATGTAGCCTGATGGCCATGTAGCCTGATGGTCATGTAGCCTGATGATCATGCAGCCTGATGGTCACCACAGCATGTCCTCTTGTTCTGGACCGACCTCGGTTTCATTACCAACTAATCCTCTGTCAGGTCCTCTTGGTCTCAAAAGGAGATTAGTGGCTTAAAAAGACGATTTAAAAAATAAAATAAAACGATCTGCCCCTAAACAGGCAGGATCTCTCTCTCTCTCTCCCTAAGCAGGCAGGATCTCTCTCTCTCTCTCCCTAAGCAGGCAGGATCTCTCTCTCTCTCTCCCTAAGCAGGCAGGATCTCTCTCTCCCTAAACAGGCAGGATCTCTCTCTCTCTCTCCCTAAGCAGGCAGGATCTCTCTCTCTTTCTCCCTAAGCAGGCAGGATCTCTCTCTCTCTCTCCCTAAGCAGGCAGGATCTCTCTCTCTCTCTCTCCTTAAACAGGCAGGATCTCTCTCTCTTTCTCCCTAAACAGGCAGGATCTCTCTCTCTCTCTCCTTAAACAGGCAGGATCTCTCTCTCTCTCTCCTTAAACAGGCAGGATCTCTCTCTCTTTCTCCCTAAGCAGGCAGGATCTCTCTCTCTCTCTCCTTAAACAGGCAGGATCTCTCTCTCTTTCTCCCTATACAGGCAGGATCTCTCTCTCCTCCTCTCTAAACAGGCAGGATCTCTCTCTCCTCCTCTCTAAACAGGCAGGATCTCTCTCTACTCCTCTCTAAACAGGCAGGATCTCTCTCTCCTCCTCTCTAAACAGGCAGGATCTCTCTCTACTCCTCTCTAAACAGGCAGGATCTCTCTCTCTCTCTCCTTAAACAGGCAGGATCTCTCTCTCTCTCTCCCTATACAGGCAGGATCTCTCTCTCTCTCTCCCTATACAGGCAGGATCTCTCTCACTTTCTTTCTCCCTAAACAGGCAGTATCTCCCTCTCTCCCTTCCTCCCTAAACAGGCAGGATCTCTCTCTCTCTCTTCCCTTAACAGGCAGGATCTCTCTCTCTCTCTCTCTCTCTCTCTCTCTCTCCTCCTCCCTAAACAGGCAGGATCTCAAATCAAATCAAATCAAATTTATTTTTATATAGCCCTTCGTACATCAGCTGATATCTCAAAGTGCTGTACAGAAACCCAGCCTAAAACCCCAAACAGCAAGCAATGCAGGTGTAGAAGCATCTCTCGCTCTCTCTTCCCTAAACAGGCAGGATCTCTCTCTCTCTCTTCCCTAAACAGGCAGGATCTCTCTCTCTCTCTCCTCCTCCCTAAACAGGCAGGATCTCTCTCTCTCTCCTTCTCCTCCCTAAACAGGCAGGATCTCTCTCTCTCCTCCTCCCTAAACAGGCAGGATCTCTCTCTCTCTCTCTCCTCCTCCCTAAACAGGCAGGATCTCTCTCTCTCTCTTCCCTAAACAGGCAGGATCTCTCTCTCTCTCTTCCCTAAACAGGCAGGATCTCTCTCTCACTCTCCTCCTCCCTAAACAGGCAGGATCTCTCTCTCTCTCTCTCTCTCTCCTCCTCCCTAAACAGGCAGGATCTCTCTCTCTCCTCCTCCATAAACAGGCAGGATCTCTCTCTCTCTTCCTCCCTAAACAGGCAGGATCTCTCTCTCTCCTCCTCCCTAAACAGGCAGGATCTCTCTCTCTCTCCTCCTCCCTAAACAGGCAGGATCTCTCTCTCACTCTCTTCCTCCCTAAAAAGGCAGGATCTCTCTCTCTCTTCCTCCCTAAACAGGCAGGATCTCTCTCTCTCTCCTCCTCCCTAAACAGGCAGGATCTCTCTCTCACTCTCTTCCTCCCTAAACAGGCAGGATCTCTCTCTCTCTTCCCTAAACAGGCAGGATTTACACCCCTTCTGGTTCTCGTGTTCATCGAAGCTCCAGTTTAGTTGTTGGCCACCAGTCAAAGATAACAGCTGTACACTTTGTAGGTTCAGTGAACTCTAGCCCAGACCCTGGCAGCAGAGAGCTATCACTACCCACGGGACACAGCCATAATTAAACAACGTTTTGGGTCATCTTGAGGAGACAGGAAGGGAGGGAGGGAGATGGAAGTAGCAATATCGAGAGAGATAGAGAGAGAGATAGAGCGGGGGAGCAGAGATCAAGATAGAGAGAGAGATGGAGGGGATGGAGAACGTGTGGAGAATGTGTTGGAAGTGAGAATCAAAATGGCCTCTCTGAAGACAGTGTCCAAAGGCCTCTGGTAATTCAACAGAACCGCTCTGTGTCTCTGTCTCTGTGTCTCTGTGTCTCTGTGTCTCTGTGTCTCTGTGTTTCTGTGTCTCTGTCTCTGTCTCTGTGTCTCTGTCTCTGTGTCTCTGTGTCTCTGTGTCTCTGTGTCTGTGTCTCTGTGTCTCTGTGTCTCTGTCTGTGTCTCTGTGTCTGTGTCTCTGTGTCTCTGTCTCTGTCTCTGTGTCTCTGTGTCTCTGTCTCTGTGTCTCTGTGTCTCTGTGTTTCTGTGTCTCTGTGTTTGTCTCTCTGTGTTTCTCTGTCTCTGTGTCTCTGTGTCTGTCTCTCTGTGTTTCTCTGTCTCTGTGTCTCTGTGTCTCTGTGTCTGTGTCTCTGTGTTTCTCTGTCTCTGTCTCTCTCTGTCTCTGTCTCTGTGTCTCTGTCTGTGTCTGTGTCTGTGTGTCTCTGTCTATGTGTCTCTGTCTCTCTGTCTCTGTGTCTCTGTCTCTGTGTCTCTGTCTGTGTCTGTGTCTGTGTATGTGTCTCTCTGTCTCTGTCTCTGTGTCTCTGTCTGTGTCTGTGTCTCTGTGTATCTGTCTCTGTGTCTCTGTCTCTCTGTCTCTGTGTCTCTGTGTCTCTGTGTTTCTCTGTCTCTGTGTGTCTCTGTTTCTGTGTGTCTCTGTGTGTCTCTGTCTCTGTGTGTCTCTGTGTCTGTGTGTCTCTGTGTGTCTCTGTCTCTATGTGTCTCTGTCTCTGTGTGTCTCTGTGTGTCTCTGTCTCTGTGTGTCTCAGTCTCTGTGTGTCTCTGTGTGTCTCTGTCTATGTGTGTCTCTGTATGTCTCTGTGTGTCTCTGTCTCTGTGTGCCTCTGTCTCTATGTGTCTCTGTGTGCCTCTGTCTCTGTGTGTCTCTGTGTGTCTCTGTCTCTGTGTGTCTCTGTGTGTCTCTCTCGTTGTCTCTTGGTGTCTCTATCTCTGTATCTCTCTCTCTGTGTCTCTCTCTCTGCCCCTTCCCCATTATCTATATTAATAGACTGTAGAAGGTAATAGTCCCTATCGCCCGTTGAACTTGTAATTCTCTACATAATTGAATTGATCATTAACATGCGCTTGGTTTGTGTTCTTATCGTCTGTGCTGATGGCATTGTTCTAATGTGTTTTATGCTCTGGAAGGTCAAAACATCAACTAATTCAAGGATTAATTTTCACCCACTGAACACTTCTGCTGATAACCACATGAAAACATGAGGCTGTCTGTGAGAGCATCCAGGGA
This sequence comes from Oncorhynchus mykiss, assembly GCF_013265735.2. Classification (NCBI taxonomy): domain Eukaryota; kingdom Metazoa; phylum Chordata; class Actinopteri; order Salmoniformes; family Salmonidae; genus Oncorhynchus; species Oncorhynchus mykiss. The sequence goes on along the minus strand of NC_048571.1, from coordinate 4,186,700 downwards.
CGACATTTTCTGTTGGGTTTATAGAGTAATAAAATCATCACGTTTTCCATTGTGAGCTATAGACCTATTCTTATAGGCTCTTTGGGCCCTGCACAGTTTGTACTGTGGGGGGTTAGAGACTTCCTGACGGAAGAACCCTGTTTGGAACCAGCCAGACACTCAGGTTGTCATAGCAGTGAGAGCAACATGTTGTCATAGCAGTGAGATCAACATGTTGTCATAGCAGTGGGAGCAACATGTTGTCATAGCAGTGAGAGCAACATGTTGTCATAGCAGTGAGAGCAACATGTTGTTATAGCAGTGAGAGCAACATGTTGTCATAGCAGTGAGAGCAACATGTTGTCATAGCAGTGAGAGCAACATGTTGTCATAGCAGTGAGAGCTGAGAGCAACATGTTGTCATAGCAGTGAGATCAACATGTTGTCATAGCAGTGAGAGCAACATGTTGTCATAGCAGTCAGAGCAACATGTTGTCATAGCAGTGAGAGCAACATGTTGTCATAGCAGTGAGAGCAACATGTTGTCATAGCAGTGAGAGCAACATGTTGTCAAAGCAGTGAGAGCAACATGTTGTCATAGCAGTGAGAGCAACATGTTGTCATAGCAGTGAGATCCACATGTTGTCATAGCAGTGAGAGCAACATGTTGTCATGGCAGTGAGAGCTGAGAGCAACATATTGTCATAGCAGTGAGAGCAACATGTTGTCATAGCAGTGTGAGCAACATGTTGTCATAGCAGTGAGAGCTGAGAGCAACATGTTGTCATAGCAGTGAGAACTGAGAGCAACATGTTGTCATAGCAGTGAGATCAACATGTCATAGCAGTGAGAGCACCATGTTCTCATAGCAGTAAGAGCAACATGTTGTCATAGCAGTGAGAGCAACATGTTGTCATAGCAGTGAGAGCAACATGTTGTCATAGCAGTGAGAGCAACATGTTGTTATAGCAGTGAGAGCAACATGTTGTCATAGCAGTGAGAGCAACAGGTTGTCATAGCAGTGGGATCAACATGTTGGCATAGCAGTTAGAGGTGAGAGCAACATGTTGTCATAGCAGTGAGAGCTGAGAGCAACATGTTGTCATAGCAGTGAGATCAACATGTTGTCATAGCAGTGAGATCAACATGTTGTCATAGCATTGAGTGCTGAGAGCAACATGTTGTCATAGCAGGGAGATCAACATGTTTTCATAGCAGTGAGAGCTGAGAGCAACATGTTGTCATAGCAGGGAGAGCAACATGTTGTCATAGCAGTGAGAGCTGAGAGCAACATGTTGTCATAGCAGTGAGATCAACATGTTGTCATAGCAGTGAGAGCTGAGAGCAACATGTTGTCATAGCAGTGAGATCAACATGTTGTCATAGCAGTGAGATCAACATGTTGTCATAGCAGTGAGATCAACATGTTGTCATAGCAGTGAGATCAACATGTTGTCATAGCAGTGAGATCAACATGTTGTCATAGCAGTTAGATCAACATGTTGTCATAGCAGTGAGATCAACATGTTGTCATAGCAGTGAGATCAACATGTTCACTCCAGGAAACATTCTAAATGACGCGTTCCATAATGTTCCGACAGCGTCTGAAGCCGTTGTCAGTGAACGCCGATATCAAGATCAATCCTTTGATCTGTCTCACTTCTTTGTCTCTTTTGCTGTTGTTGTTTCAACAGCTGCAACCGCAAAAATATTGATCTTACCTAGATATCTCTAAGAATGAATTGACTTGAAGTTTTACCAAGGTAAATTATCCTAGCGCACTGGCAGATAATATTGCAAATTGTTACCTATAACAAAGCTTGGTACAAGTCAGAATATCTTAAAACAAGACAAATTATCTTGGTGCATTTTCTGGGTAAGAAATATCAACTCAAAACAAGTCAATGCATTTTCTGGGTGATCGAGATCAACTCAAAACAAATCATTTTAACTTTGTTATCTCAATACAGTAACACAACAATCTGGATACGATTTCTCTGTCATTAGTGTTGAACATGTTGATGTAATCATGTTCTCATTCTGTCTCTTCTTTCAGTCCATCAATCCATTCTGTCCTCAATCTAGCCCTCTTCCATTCTGTCTCTCTTTCAGTCCATCAATCCATTCTGTCCTCAATCTATCCCTCTTCCATTCTGTCTCTCTTTCAGTCCATCAATCCATTCTGTCCTCAATCTAGCCCTCTTCCATTCTGTCTCTTCTTTCAGTCCATCAATCCATTCTATCCTCAATCTAGCCCTCTTCCATTCTGTCTCTTCTTTCAGTCCATCAATCCATTCTGTCCTCAATCTAGCCCTCTTCCATTCTGTCTCTTCTTTCAGTCCATCAATCCATTCTGTCCTCAATCTATCCCTCTTCCATTCTGTCTCTTCTTTCAGTCCATCAATCCATTCTGTCCTCAATCTAGCCCTCTTCCATTCTGTCCTCAATCTAGCCCTCTTCCATTCTGTCCTCAATCTAGCCCTCTTCCATTCTGTCTCTTCTTTCAGTCCATCAATCCATTCTGTCCTCAATCTAGCCCTCTTCCATTCTGTCTCTCTTTCAGTCCATCAATCCATTCTGTCCTCAATCTAGCCCTCTTCCATTCTGTCTCTTCTTTCAGTCCATCAATCCATTCTGTCCTCAATCTAGCCCTCTTCCATTCTGTCTCTCTTTCAGTCCATCAATCCATTCTGTCCTCAATCTAGCCCTCTTCCATTCTGTCTCTTCTTTCAGTCCATCAATCCATTCTGTCCTCAATCTAGCCCTCTTCCATTCTGTCTCTTCTTTCAGTCCATCAATCCATTCTGTCCTCAATCTAGCCCTCTTCCATTCTGTCTCTTCTTTCAGTCCATCAATCCATTCTGTCCTCAATCTATCCCTCTTCCATTCTGTCTCTTCTTTCAGTCCATCAATCCATTCTGTCCTCAATCTAGCCCTCTTCCATTCTGTCCTCAATCTAGCCCTCTTCCATTCTGTCCTCAATCTAGCCCTCTTCCATTCTGTCTCTCTTTCAGTCCATCAATCCATTCTGTCCTCAATCTAGCCCTCTTCCATTCTGTCCTCAATCTAGCCCTCTTCCATTCTGTCCTCAATCTAGCCCTCTTCCATTCTGTCCTCAATCTAGCCCTCTTCCATTCTGTCTCTTCTTTCAGTCCATCAATCCATTCTGTCCTCAATCTAGCCCTCTTCCATTCTGTCTCTTCTTTCAGTCCATCAATCCATTCTGTCCTCAATCTATCCCTCTTCCATTCTGTCTCTTCTTTCAGTCCATCAATCCATTCTGTCCTCAATCTAGCCCTCTTCCATTCTGTCTCTCTTTCAGTCCATCAATCCATTCTGTCCTCAATCTAGCCCTCTTCCATTCTGTCTCTTCTTTCAGTCCATCAATCCATTCTGTCCTCAATCTAGCCCTCTTCCACTCCGTCTCTCTTTCAGTCCAGCAATCCATTCTGTCCTCAATCTAGCCCTCTTCCATTCTGTCTCTTCTTTCAGTCCATCAATCCATTCTGTCCTCAATCTAGCCCTCTTCCATTCTGTCTCTTCTTTCAGTCCATCAATCCATTCTGTCCTCAATCTAGCCCTCTTCCATTCTGTCTCTTCTTTCAGTCCATCAATCCATTCTGTCCTCAATCTAGCCCTCTTCCATTCTTTCTCTTCTTTCAGTCCATCAATCCATTCTGTCCTCAATCTAGCCCTCTTCCATTCTGTCTCTCTTTCAGTCCATCAATCCATTCTGTCCTCAATCTAGCCCTCTTCCATTCTGTCTCTTCTTTCAGTCCATCAATCCATTCTGTCCTCAATCTAGCCCTCTTCCACTCCGTCTCTCTTTCAGTCCAGCAATCCATTCTGTCCTCAATCTAGCCCTCTTCCATTCTGTCTCTTCTTTCAGTCCATCAATCCATTCTGTCCTCAATCTAGCCCTCTCCCATTCTGTCTCTTCTTTCAGTTCACCAATCCATTCTGTCCTCAATCTAGCCCTCTTCCATTCTGTCTCTTCTTTCAGTCCATCAATCCATTCTGTCCTCAATCTAGCCCTCTTCCACTCCGTCTCTTCTTTCAGTCCATCCATCCATTCTGTCCTCAATCTAGCCCTCTTCCATTCTGTCTCTTCTTTCAGTCCATCAATCCATTCTGTCCTCAATCTAGCCCTCTTCCATTCTGTCTCTTCATTCAGTTCATCAATCCATTCTGTCCTCAATCTAGCCCTCTTCCATTCTGTCTCTTCTTTCAGTCCATCAATCCATTCTGTCCTCAATCTAGCCCTCTTCCACTCCATCTCTTCTTTCAGTCCATCCATCCATTCTGTCCTCAATCTAGCCCTCTTCCATTCTCTCTCTTTCAGTCCATCAATCCATTCTGTCCTCAATCTAGCCCTCTTCCATTCCGTCTCTTCTTTCCGTCCATAAATCATTCAGTCCCGTATCCAGCCCTCCTCTGTTCCCTCCATCACCCCATCACCCCCTTTATTAAAGGGTTTTTCTAGTCTGATTGAATACTGAATCATACATATTATACATTATGCCAGAAAAGGGTTGTGTCCCCAATGGCAGCCTATTCCCTATACAGTGCACTACAGTGGAGGCTGCTCCTGGGTGGACGGCTGCTCCTGGGTGGACGGCTGCTCCTGGGTGGACGGCTGCTCCTGGGTGGACGGCTGCTCCTGGGTGGACGGCTCATAATAACGGCTGGAATGGAGTGGATGGAACGGAGTGGATGGAACGGAGTGGATGGAACGGAGTGGATGGAACGGAGTGCATGGAACGGAGTGGATGGAACGGAGTGCATGGAACGGAGTGGATGGAACGGAGTGAATGGAACGGAGTGAATGGAACGGAGTGAATGGAACGGAGTGGATGGAACGGAGTGGATGGCGTGGAGTGGATGGAATGGAATGGATGGAATGGAGTAGATGGAATGGAGTGGATGGAACGGAGTGGATGGAACGGAGTGGATGGAATGGAGTGGATGGAATGGAGTGGATGGAATGGAACGGAGTGCATGGAACGGAGTGCATGGAAAGGAGTGGATGGAATGGAGTGGAGTGGATGGAACGGAGTGCATGGAAAGGAGTGGATGGAATGGAGTGCAGTGGATGGAACGGAGTGGATGGAATGGAGTGGAGTGGATGGAACGGAGTGCATGGAACGGAGTGGATGGAACGGAGTGGATGGAACGGAGTGCATGGAATGGAGAGGAGTGGATGGACTGGAGTGGATGGAACGGAGTGCATGGAAAGGAGTGGATGGAATGGAGTGGATGGAACGGAGTGGATGGAACGGAGTGCATGGAATGGAGTGGATGGAACGGAGTGGATGGAACGGAGTGCATGGAAAGGAGTGGATGGAAGGGAGTGGATGGAAGGGAGTGGATGGAATGGAGTGGATGGAATGGAGTGGATGGAACGGAGTGGATGGAATGGAGTGGATGGAATGGAGTGGATGGAATGGAGTGGATGGAACGGAGTGGATGGAACGGAGTGGATGGCGTGGAGTGGATGGAATGGAATGGATGGAATGGAGTGGATGGAATGGAGTGGATGGAACGGAGTGGATGGAACGGAGTGGATGGAATGGAGTGGATGGAACGGTATCAAACGTGGTTTCCTGTCACACCCTGATCTGTTTCACCTGTCTTTGTGCTTGTCTCCACCCCCCCCCCTCCAGGTGTCGCCCATCATCCCCATTATCCCCTGTGTATTTATACCTGTGTTCTCTGTTTGTCTGGTGCCAGTTTCGTTTTGTTTCGTCGAGCCTTCCAGCGTTTTTCCCCCTTTGCTCCTGTCTTTGTTCTAGTTCCTGTTTTCTAGTTTTCCCGGTTTTGACCTTTCTGTCTGCCCTGACCCTGAGCCTGCCTGCCGTTCTGTACCTTTCAGACTCTGGATTACTGACCTCTGTCTGCCTCTTGAACCTGTTATTCCCCCCCCCCCTCCTTTGTTTTTGTAATAAACTTTTGTTACTTCAAATCTGTCTGAATCTGGGTCTTCTCCTGAGGCTTGACAGTTTCCATGTGGTTGATAGCATTCCATTACACTCAATTCCAGGTATTACTCCATTCCATTACACTCAATTCCAGGTATTACTCCATTCCAGGTATTACTCCATTCCATTACACTCCCTTCCAGGTATTACTCCATTCCAGGTATTACTCCATTCCATTACACTCCATTCCAGGTATTACTCCATTCCAGGTATTACTCCATTCCAAGTATTACTCCATTCCATTACACTCCATTCCAGGTATTACTCCATTCCAGGTATTACTCCATTCTAGGTATTACTCCATTCCAGGTATTACTCCATTCCATTACACTCCATTCCAGGTATTACTCCATTCCAGGTATTACTCCATTCCATTACACTCCATTCCAGGTATTACTCCATTCCAGGTATTACTCCATTCCAGGTATTACTCCATTCCAGGTATTACTCCTTTCCAGGTATTACTCCATTCCAGGTATTACTCCATTCCAGGTATTACTCCATTCCATTACACTCCCTTCCAGGTATTACTCCATTCCAGGTATTACTCCATTCCAGGTATTACTCTATTCCATTACACTCCCTTCCAGGTATCACTCCATTCCAGGTATTACTCCATTCCAGGTATTACTCCATTCCAGGTATTACTCCCTTCCAGGTATTACTCCATTCCAGGTATTACTCCATTCCATTACACTCCATTCCAGGTATTACTCCATTCCAGGTATTACTCCATTCCATTACACTCCCTTCCAGGTATTACTCCCTTCCAGGTATTACTCCATTCCAGGTATTACTCCATTCCATTACACTCCATTCCAGGTATTACTCCATTCCAGGTATTACTCCATTCCATTACACTCCCTTCCAGGTATTACTCCATTCCATTACACTCCATTCCAGGTATTACTCCATTCCAGGTATTACTCCATTCCATTACACTCCCTTCCAGGTATTACTCCATTCCATTACACTCCATTCCATGTATTACTCCATTCCAGGTATTACTACATTCCATTACACTCCCTTCCAGGTATTACTCCATTCCATTACACTCCCTTCCAGGTATTACTCCATTCCATTACACTCCATTCCAGGTATTACTCCATTCCAGGTATTACTCCATTCCATTACACTCCCTTCCAGGTATTACTCCATTCCATTACACTCCATTCCAGGTATTACTCCATTCCATTACACTCCATTCCAGGTATTACTCCATTCCAGGTATTACTCCATTCCAGGTATTACTCCATTCCATTACACTCCCTTCCAGGTATTACTCCCTTCCAGGTATTACTCCATTCCAGGTATTACTCCATTCCATTACACTCCCTTCCAGGTATTACTCCCTTCCAGGTATTACTCCATTCCAGGTATTACTCCATTCCATTACACTCCATTCCAGGTATTACTCCATTCCAGGTATTCCTGTGAGCCGTCCTCCCCTCAGCAGTCTCACTCTGCTGTTGACCGATAGGCTCCACATGGTGTATAAACAGTGGGATCCAACAGCATTGGGACAGTGACACATGTTCTGTTGTTTTTGGCTCTGTACTCCAGCGCCTTGGATTTGAAATTATACAAAAACAATGATTTACCTTTATTTAACGAGGCAGTTAAGAACAAATTCTTATTTTCAATGACGGTCTAGGAACAGAGGGTTAACTGGTCTAGGAACAGAGGGTTAACTGGTCTAGGAACAGAGGGTTAACTGGTCTAGGAACAGTGGGTTAACTGGTCTAGGAACAGTGGTTTAACTAGTCTAGGAACAGAGGGTTAACTGGTCTGGGAACAGAGGGTTAACTGGTCAAGGAACAGTGGGTTAACTGGTCTAGGAACAAAGGCTTAACTGTAGGAACAGTGGGTTAACTGGTCTAGGAACAGTGGGTTAACTGGTCTAGGAACAGTGGGTTAACTGGTCTAGGAACAGTGGGGTTAACTGGTCTAGGAACAGTGGGTTAACTGGCCTAGGAACAGTGGGTTAACTGGTCTAGGAACAGTGGGTTAACTGGCCTAGGAACAGAGGGTTAACTGGTCTAGGAACAGTGTGTTAACTGGTCTAGGAACAGTGGGGTTAACTGGTCTAGGGTTAACTGGTCTAGGAACAGTGGGTTAACTGGCCTAGGAACATTGGGTTAACTGGCCTAGGAACAGAGGGTTAACTGGTCTAGGAACAGTGGGGTTAACTGGCCTAGGAACAGTGGGTTAACTGGTCTAGGAACAGTGGTCTAGGAACAGTGGAGTTAACTGGTCTAGGAAAAGAGGGTTAACTGGTCTAGGAACAGTGGGGTTAACTGGCCTAGGAACAGTGGGTTAACTGGTCTAGGAACAGTGGGTTAACTGGTCTAGGAACAGTGGGATTAACTGGTTTAGGAACCGTGGGTTAACTGGCCTAGGAACAGTGGTCTAGGAACAGTGGAGTTAACTGGTCTAGGAACAGAGGGTTAACTGGTCTAGGAACAGTGGGGTTAACTGGCCTAGGAACAGTGGGGTTAACTGGTCTAGGAACAGTGGGTTAACTGGTCTAGGAACAGTGGGGTTAACTGGTCTAGGAACAGTGGCTGTTCAGGGGCAGAACGACAGATTTGTACCTTGTCAGCTCGGGGGTTTGAACTTGCAACCTTCCGGTTACTAGTCCAACGCTGTAGGCTACCCTGCCGCCCCATGACCTATGAGGTTAAAGTGCAAACTGTAATTTCAGGATAATTTGATCCATATCAGGTGAGCCGTGTAAAAATTACATCACTTTTTTGTACATAGTCCTCCCAATTCCCTTTATTTTAATCTAACAAGGCAAGTCAGTTGAGAACAAATTCTTATTTACATTGACGGCCTAACCCCCCCCAGGCCAAACCCGCTGGGTGAATTGTGTGCCACCCTACGGGACTCCCAATCACGGCCTGTTGTGATACAGCCTGGAATCGAACCAGGGTGTCTGTAGTGGCGTCTCAACCACTGAGATGCAGTGCCTTAGACCACTGCTCCACTCGGGAGCCCAATACGTGTATGATACGTGTATGATACGTGTATGATACGTGTATGATACATATATGATACGTGTATGATACGTGTATGATACGTGTATGATAGGTGTATGATACGTGTATGATACGTGTATGATAGGTGTATGATACGTGTATGATACGTGTATGATACGTGTATGATACGTGTATGATATGTGTATGATAGGTGTATGATACGTGTATGATAGGTGTATGATAGGTGTATGATACGTGTATGATACGTGTATGATACGTGTATGATAGGTGTATGATATGTGTATGATATGTACATCAAAGTAGTCACAAGTGTAGTATTTGGTCTCGTATTCCCATCACACAATGATTACATCAAACTGGAGACTCTACAAACTTGTTGGATCCATTTGCTGTTTGTTTTGGTTGTTTTGTTTCATATTATTTTGTGCCCAATAGAAATTAATGGTAAATAATGTATTGAGCTACAATACGGTTGTAGCTCACTGTATGTGCACTATGTAGGGGATAGGGTGCACTATGTAGGGGATAGGGTGCACTACGTTTGGAATAGGGTGCACTATGTAGGGTATAGGGTGCACTACGTAGGGAATAGGGTGCACTATGTAGGGAATAGGGTGCACTATGTAGGGTATAGGGTGCACTATGTAGGGAATAGGGTGCACTGTGTAGGGAATAGGGTGCACTATGTAGGGAATAGGGTGCACTATGTAGGGAATAGGGTGCACTATGTATGGAATAGGGTGCACTATGTAGGGTATAGGGTGCACTATGTAGGGAATAGGGTGCACTATGTAGGGAATAGGGTGCACTATGTAGGGAATAGGGTGCACTATGTAGGGAATAGGGTGCACTATGTAGGGAATAGGGTGTACTATGTAGGGAATAGGGTGCACTATGTAGGGAATAGTGTGCACTACGTAGGGAATAGGGTGCACTATGTAGGGAATAGGGTGCACTATGTAGGGAATAGGGTGCACTATGTAGGGAATAGGGTGCACTATGTAGGGAATAGGGTGTACTATGTAGGGAATAGGGTGCACTACGTAGGGAATAGGGTGCACTATGTAGGGAATAGGGTGCACTATGTAGGGAATAGGGTGCACTATGTAGGGAATAGGGTGCACTATGTAGGGAATAGGGTGCACTATGTAGGGAATAGATAGGGTTCACTATGTAGGGAATAGGGTGTACTATGTAGGGAATAGGGTGCACTATGTAGGGAATAGGGTGCACTATGTAGGGAATAGGGTGCACTATGTAGGGAATAGGGTGTACTATGTAGGGAATAGGGTCCACTATGTAGGGAATAGGGTGCACTATGTAGGGAATAGGGTGTACTATGTAGGGAATAGGGTGCACTATGTAGGGAATAGGGTGCACTATGTAGGGAATAGGGTGTACTATGTAGGGAATAGGGTCCACTATGTAGCGAATAGGGTGCACTATGTAGGGAATAGGGTGTACTATGTAGGGAATAGGGTGCACTATGTAGGGAATAGGGTGCACTATTTAGGGAATAGGGTGCACTATGTAGGGAATAGAGTGTACTATGTAGGGAATAGGGTGCACTACGTAGGGAATAGGGTGCACTACGTAGGGAATAGGGTGCACTACGTAGGGAATAGGGTGCACTATGTAGGGAATAGGGTGCACTATGTAGGGAATAGGGTGCACTATGTAGGGAATAGGGGGCACTACGTAGGGAATAGGGTGCACTATGTAGGGAATAGGGTGTACTATGTAGGGAATAGGATGCACTACGTAGGGAATAGGGTGCACTACCTAGGAAATAGGGTGCACTACGTAGGGAATAGGGTGCACTACGTAGGGAATAGGGTGCACTACGTAGGAAATAGGGTGCACTACGTAGGGAATAGGGTGCACTACGTAGGGAATAGGGTGCACTGTGTAGTGAATAGGGGGCAATTTGGGACGCAGACTGTGGGATTCTGTGTTTTACATTATAGCCATTACCATATATATTATTAAATATTATCTGATGTTGGCTGTGTGAAGTATCTGCATTTGTGTACTTGAGCATCATCATGAGATTAAACAACTGCTTGCTACATCTACTGTTTGTGTGTGAGACAAGAACTGAGTAACATGGGGTGACCTGCATGTTGCAAAACTGTAGATAACAGCCCAGCAGATGCTTTGTCCTTGTGTTTGTATGTGACAATATTGAGCACATGGTGTGACTTGCTGTAATTTACAAAGTTGTGATAAGGGAGGGGTGGTCATCTACGAGGTTTAACTGAGATGGAAAAATACTGAACAACACAATAGCAGGAACTGAGCAACTGTTATAACTAGGCTGTGATACCGGAACAGTGAGAATCTATACATCGACGGAGGGCGGACTCCGAGAAGCGCCAAGAGGCGGGGACCCGCCTGAGCGCCTGCGATAGGCTGAGCAAGTTTAAACCACGCCCAGCCTCTACTGTGATAGGCCAACAGAAGGGTTGGAACTATGTCCATCACAGTATAAGAACAGCTGTTGACGTACATCCTGTCAGTTCTCTGTTCTGCCCTGCGTGGTATTACAGTGAGCCCGTATATATATACGAAAGTTGCATTTGCCATTTATTACTTAGCTAATAACAAGTACATAGAGTACAATCAGTGACTCAGTGTTATAACTTGTTCTGATACCAGATTCGAATTGACGCAACCCTAAAAAAGACCCCATCATTCTTCAAACACGCTGAACTTTTACAAATAGCTGGTAAAAACTATTAAAAACACTTCGTCTAGATCCAATATTGATATTCCTAAATTAGCACAGCCCTTTCCCCTGTCATCTGTCAGAACTGGAACGGTAGAATCCAAACTGTTTGACAATTCAAATTGGTTTCAAATGTGAAATATTCTTAAACGGTCTCTAAGAGTTCTGAGTTTTGGGAGGGAAGGCAGGAAAGAGAGAGAGATGGAGGATGGGCGAGAGAGAGAGAGAGAGAGAGATGGAGGACGGGCGGGAGAGAGAGAGAGAGAGAGAGAGAGAGAGACAGTGAGGGAGGGAGAGAGAGAGAGAGAGAGAGGGAGAGAGAGAGACAGTGAGGGAGAGAGAGAGAGAGAGATGGAGGACGGGCGGGAGAGAGAGAGAGAGAGAGAGAGAGAGAGAGAGAGAGAGAGAGAGAGAGACAGAGAGACAGAGAGAGAGAGACAGACAGAGAGAGAGAGACAGAGAGAGAGAGAGAGAGACAGTGAGGGAGGGAGAGAGAGAGAGAGAGAGAGAGAGAGAGATGGAGGACGGGCGGGAGAGAGAGAGAGAGAGAGAGAGAGAGAGAGACAGTGAGGGAGGGAGGGAGAGAGAGAGACAGAGAGAGAGACAGAGAGAGAGAGAGAGAGAGAGACAGAGAGACAGAGAGAGAGAGACAGACAGAGAGAGAGAGAGACAGAGAGAGAGAGACAGAGAGACAGAGAGAAAGAGAGAGAGAGAGAGAGAGAGAGAGAGATGGTGGAAGGGTTTTGGGGGAAGGGCCTGAGAAAAGAAATTGCACTGTGATGATTTCAACACCATCATTTCAACTCTCTAAGCGTTGATACTCGAGAGATGGTTGGATGTAAAATATGCAGCCC
>NC_048571.1:4166659-4169159 GCF_013265735.2 Oncorhynchus mykiss | reverse complement strand
CACCCTATTCCCTATAGAGTGCACTACTTTAGACTAGAGCCCTATGGCACCCTATTCCCTATATAGTGCACTACTTTAGACTAGAGCCCTATGACAGCCTATTCCCTATATAGTGCACTAATTTAGACCAGAGCCCTGTGGCACCCTATTCCCTATATAGTGCACTACTTTAGACCAGGACCCATAGGGTTCTACATAGTGAATAGGGATTCATTTTGGATTCACTCAGAGCTGTTTAGCCAGATACTTATCTGGCTGTTAACCTCACTTCACATCAACACTGTTACCATGTATTCATCTACCTGTAGAACGACTGTCTGTCAACCTGTCATTCAACACACCACGGCTCACAATGGTCCAGCCACACAATGGATGGAACACATCAAATGGCACCCTATTCCCTATGTAGTACACTACCTGGCCTATGGACCCTGGTCAAAAGTCATCCACAATATTATGGAATAGGGTACCATTTGGGACACAGATGGGCTCTTACTTCTCTCTCTCTCTCTCTTTCTCTCTCTCTCTCTCTCTCTCTCTCTCTCTCTCTCTCGCTGTCTGTTCTCTCTCTCTCTCTCTCTCTCTCTCTCTCTCTCTCTCTCTCTCTCTCTGTCTGTTCTCTCCCTCTCTCTGGTCTCTCTCTCTCTCCTCCCTCTCTCTCCCTTCAATACATATCTCTCTGTCTGTTCTCTCTCTCTCTGTCGGTACCACTCTCTCCCTGTCGTCATTGGTATTCCCGTGCCATCGCTAGTCTCTGAAAACCAGACAAAGGCATTGGAGGCACAATGAAGGGAGTGAGGGAGTGTGTGTGTGTGTGTGTGTGTGTGTGTGTGTGTGTGTGTGTGTGTGTGTGTGTGTGTGTGTGTGTGTGTGTGTGTGTGTGTGTGTGTGTGTTTCCATGCGGTGGTTCAGGGAGGCTGGACAAACACAGATAAAGTCATTGATGAAGCGTGTTCAAACGCCGGCCACCGTTGCTACAACCACAACACAGGACAGAGACCAAACCAGTCTGAGAGAAACGGAGAGAGACCAAACCAGGCTGAGGGAAAAGGAGAGAGACCAAACCAGGCTGAGGGAGAAGGACAGAGACCAAACCAGTCTGAGGGAGAAGGACAGAGACCAAACCAGGCTGAGGGAAAAGGAGAGAGACCAAACCAGGCTGAGGGAGAAGGAGAGAGACCAAACCAGGCTGAGGGAAAAGGAGAGAGACCAAACCAGGGTGAGGGAAAAGGAGAGAGACCAAACCAGGCTGAGGGAAAAGGACAGAGACCAAACCAGGCTGAGGGAAAAGGAGAGAGACCAAACCAGGCTGACGGAAAAGGAGAGAGACCAAACCAGGCTGAGGGAAAAGGAGAGAGACCAAACCAGGCTGAGGGAAAAGGAGAGAGACCAAACCAGGCTGAGGGAGAAGGACAGAGACCAAACCAGGCTGAGGGAAAAGGACAGAGACCAAACCAGGCTGAGGGAAAAGGACAGAGACCAAACCAGGCTGAGGGAAAAGGAGAGAGACCAAACCAGGCTGAGGGAAAAGGAGAGAGACCAAACCAGGCTGAGGGAAAAGGACAGAGACCAAACCAGGCTGAGGGAAAAGGAGAGAGACCAAACCAGGCTGAGGGAAAAGGACAGAGACCAAACCAGGCTGAGGGAGAAGGAGAGAGACCAAACCAGGCTGAGGGAAAAGGACAGAGACCAAACCAGGCTGAGGGAGAAGGAGAGAGACCAAACCAGGCTGAGGGAAAAGGACAGAGACCAAACCAGGCTGAGGGAGAAGGAGAGAGACCAAACCAGGCTGAGGGAAAAGGACAGAGACCAAACCAGGCTGAGGGAGAAGGAGAGAGACCAAACCAGGCTGAGGGAAAAGGACAGAGACCAAACCAGGCTGAGGGAAAAGGAGAGAGACCAAACCAGGCTGAGGGAAAAGGAGAAAAAAATACAAAAACATCAATGGAGGGGTGGGGAGGGGAAGGGGGGAGGGAGGGATTGGTAGGTTGAGGGGAGGGGAGAGGAGGGGGATTGGTAGGTTGAGGGGTGGGGAGGAGGGGATGGGGAGGGAGTGATTGGTAGGTTGAGGGGGAGGAGGGGATGGGGAGGGAGGGATTGGTAGGTTGAGGGGAGGGGAGAGGAGGGGGATTGGTAGGTTGAGGGGAGGGGAGGGAGGGATGGATTTGTACGTTGAGGGGAGGGGAGGGGGGGGTGGGGAGGGAGTTATTGGTAGGTTGAGGGGAGGGGAGGGGGGGGGTGGGGAGGGATGGATTTGTAGGTTGAGGTGAAGGGAAGAGACAGGTAACCGAGGATGGCTGAGGGGGTATGGGAGGAGGGTAGAGGGATGGCTGAGGGGGTATGGGAAGAGGGTAGAGGGATGGGGAGGGGGTATGGGAGGAGGGTAGAGGGGTGGGGAGGGGGTATGGGAGGAGGGTAGAGGGATGGCTGAGGGGGTATGGGAGGAGGGTAGAGGGATGGCTGAGGGGGTATGGGAGGAGGGTAGAGGGAAGGCTGAGGG
>NC_048571.1:4156659-4161659 GCF_013265735.2 Oncorhynchus mykiss | reverse complement strand
ACCAACTCACTGACTTTCATCCCAGCACTGGCAAACAATGGTTGACCAACTCCCTGACCTTCATCCCAGCACTGGCAAACAATGGTTGACCAACTCTCTGACATTCATCCCAGCGTAGGGAACGATCATGTCCATTCCAGTATCCTAATTTATAATTCTACGTTCAAGCCTCTCTATCTCCCCCTCTCTCTCTGTGAGTCAGAGAACGCAGAGAGGAACAGACAACAGGCTTTAGAATTCTTTAGAATTTCAGCTCCTTAGAATCAGCAGTGAAACTGATAAGTGAAATTGTCTTGATGATTCTGCTCTATGAGAGAGAGAGATTTTTTTAAATTTTTGTTTATTTCACTTTATATATTCACTTTGTATGTTGTCTACCTCACTTGCTTTGGCAATGTTAACACATGTTTCCCATGCCAATAAAGCCCTTGAATTGAATTGAATTGAATTGAGAGAGAGAGAGAGAGAGAGAGAGAGAGAGAGAGAGAGAAAGAGAGATGGAGAGAGACAGAGAAACAGAGAGAGACAGAGAGAGAGATACTAATTATCGAAATCCAGAAAAGAGCTGTTAAATTCTACAACCACCTAAAAGGAAGAAAATTCCCAAACCTGGGGCTCTGTTCACAAACAGAGAAAGAGAAAGAGAGAGAGAGACAGAGTGACAGAGAGAGCCAGAGAGACAGAGAGAGACAGAGAGACAGAGAGAGAGAGAGAGAGAGAGAGAAACAGAGAGAGCCAGAGAGACAGAGAGACAGAGAGAGCCAGAGAGAGACATAGAGCCAGACAGAGAGTGACAGACAGACAGACAGACTGATAATGATAGGCAGATTGTTGAGTGTCTTCCTAGTGATTGTTGTTGTTTTTCTTGGCTGCGTCTCCTTCCGTGCCTCTTAGCTAATTGGTCCTATTTAATTAACAAAGCTAAACCAGCCTCCTTTATTTTTCCGTAGCGTTCACTCTCCTCATATACGAGGCACATGCAGGGTAACACCACCGTGGATACGCAGATCCACACAGAGCTGAAATCATCTCTTTAATTAACTAACACCAGGTTACTGTAGTCTATAACAACCCAACACCAGGTTACTGTAGTCTATAACAACCCAACACCAGGTTACTGTAGTCTATAACAACCCATCACCAGGTTACTGTAGTCTATAACAACCCATCACCAGGTTACTGTAGTCTATAACAACCCATCACCAGGTTACTGTAGTCTATAACAACCCAACACCAGGTTACTGTAGTCTATAACAACCCAACACCAGGTTACTGTAGTCTATAACAACCCAACACCAGGTTACTGTAGTCTATAACAACCCATCACCAGGTTACTGTAGTCTATAACAACCCATCACCAGGTGTGTTAGGAACTGAACTCCTCTGAATCAGACAGGTGTGTTAGGAACTGAACTCCTCTGAATCAGGCAGGTGTGTTAGGAACTGAACTCCTCTGAATCAGACAGGTGTGTTAGGAACTGAACTCCTCTGAATCAGACAGGTGTGTTAGGAACTGAACTCCTCTGAATCAGACAGGTGTGTTAGGAACTTAACTCCTCTGAATCAGACAGGTGTGTTAGGAACTGAACTCCTCTGAATCAGACAGGTGTGTTAGGAACTGAACTCCTCTGAATCAGACAGGTGTGTTAGGAACTGAACTCCTCTGAATCAGACAGGTGTGTTAGGAACGTAACTCCTCTGAATCAGACAGGTGTGTTAGGAACTTAACTCCTCTGAATCAGACAGGTGTGTTAGGAACTGAACTCCTCTGAATCAGACAGGTGTGTTAGGAACTGAACTCCTCTGAATCAGACAGGTGTGTTAGGAACGTAACTCCTCTGAATCAGACAGGTGTGTTAGGAACTGAACGCCTCTGATTCAGACAGGTGTGTTAGGAACTTAACTCCTCTGAATCAGACAGGTGTGTTAGGAACTGAACTCCTCTGAATCAGACAGGTGTGTTAGGAACTGAACTCCTCTGAATCAGACAGGTGTGTTAGGAACTGAACTCCTCTGAATCAGACAGGTGTGTTAGGAACTTAACTCCTCTGAATCAGACAGGTGTGTTAGGAACTGAACTCCTCTGAATCAGACAGGTGTGTTAGGAACTGAACTCCTCTCAATCAGACAGGTGTGTTTGGAACGTAACCCCTCTGAATCAGACAGGTGTGTTAGGAACTTAACTCCTCTCAATCAGACAGGTGTGTTAGGAACTGAACTCCTCTGAATCAGACAGGTGTGTTAGGAACTGAACTCCTCTGAATCAGACAGGTGTGTTAGGAACGTAACTCCTCTGAATCAGACAGGTGTGTTAGGAACTTAACTCCTCTGAATCAGACAGGTGTGTTAGGAACTGAACTCCTCTGAATCAGACAGGTGTGTTAGGAACTGAACTCCTCTGAATCAGACAGGTGTGTTAGGAACTGAACTCCTCTGATTCAGACAGGTGTGTTAGGAACGTAACTCCTCTGAATCAGACAGGTGTGTTAGGAACTGAACGCCTCTGATTCAGACAGGTGTGTTAGGAACTTAACTCCTCTGAATCAGACAGGTGTGTTAGGAACTGAACTCCTCTGAATCAGACAGGTGTGTTAGGAACTGAACTCCTCTGAATCAGACAGGTGTGTTAGGAACTGAACTCCTCTGAATCAGACAGGTGTGTTAGGAACTTAACTCCTCTGAATCAGACAGGTGTGTTAGGAACTGAACTCCTCTGAATCAGACAGGTGTGTTAGGAACTGAACTCCTCTCAATCAGACAGGTGTGTTTGGAACGTAACCCCTCTGAATCAGACAGGTGTGTTAGGAACTTAACTCCTCTCAATCAGACAGGTGTGTTAGGAACTGAACTCCTCTGAATCAGACAGGTGTGTTAGGAACTCAGACAACACCTAGCAGGAGACACACGTCATTTAAACAAACTTCTGTATCCCAATGTTAAATAACATGACAATGTAATGTGTAATGCTCTGTCCATCTGTCCATCTGTTTAGGGTTACATCCCAAATGGCACCCTATTCCCTACATAGTGCACTACTTTAGACCCTATTCCCTTACATAGTGCACTACATTAGACCCTATTCCCCACATAGTACACTACTTTAGACCCTATTCCCTACATAGTACACTACTTTAGACCCTATTCCCTATATAGTGCACTACTTTAGACCCTATTCCCTACATAGTACACTACATTAGACCCTATTCCCCACATAGTACACTACTTTAGACCCTATTCCCTATATAGTGCACTACTTTAGACCCTATTCCCTACATAGTACACTACATTAGACCCTATTCCCCACATAGTACACTACTTTAGACCCTATTCCCTATATAGTGCACTACTTTAGACCCTATTCCCTACATAGTACACTACTTTAGACCCTATTCCCTACATAGTACACTACTTTAGACCCTATTCCCCACATAGTACACTACTTTAGACCCTATTCCCTACATAGTACACTACTTTAGACCCTATTCACTTGGTCGAGAATAGGGTTCCATTTGAGACTTACCCTAGCTCTGGGTCATCTGTTGGCCTGGCAAGACCCCGGGAGCAACAGCAGTTGTTTACTGCACAGGGAGAGAGACAGTGTGTGTGTGTGTGTCTCAGTGTGTGTGTGTCTCAGTGTGTGTGTGTCTCAGTGTGTGTGTCTCAGTGTGTGTGGGGGTGTGATTGTGTGTCTCAGTGTGTGTGTGTCTCAGTGTGTGTGTGTCTCAGTGTGTGTGTCTCAGTGTGTGGGGGGGTGTGATTGTGTGTGTCAGTGTGTGTGTGAGTCTCAGTGTGTGTGGGGGTGTGTGTGTGTGTGTGTCAGTGTCAGTGTGTGTCAGTGTGTGTGTGTCTCTGTGTGTGTGTCTCTCAGTGTGTGTGTCAGTGTGTGTCAGTGTATGTGTCAGTGTGTGTGGGGGTGTGTGTGTGTGTGTGTCAGTGTCAGTGTGTGTCAGTGTGTGTGTGTGTCTCAGTGTGTGTGTGTCAGTGTGTGTCAGTTTGTGTCTCAGTGAGTGTGTGCGTGTGTCAGTGTGTGTGTGTGTGTGTTTCAGTGTCAGTGTATGTGTCAGTGTGTGTGTGTGTGTGTGTCTCAGTGTGTGTGTCTCAGTGTGTGTGTCAGTGTGTGTCAGTGTATGTGTCAGTGTGTGTCAGTGTGTGTGTGTGTTTCAGTGTCAGTGTATGTGTCAGTGTGTGTGTGTGTGTGTGTGTCTCAGTGTGTGTGTGTCAGTGTGTGTCAGTCTGTGTGTGTGTCTCAGTGTGTTTGTGTGTGTCAGTCTGTGTGTGTGTGTGTGTGTGTGTGTGTGTGTGTGTGTGTGTGTGTCTCAGTGTGTGTGTGTCAGTGTGTGTCAGTCTGTGTGTGTGTCTCAGTGTGTGTGTGTGTGTGTCAGTCTGTGTGTGTGTGTGTGTGTGTGTGTGTGTGTGTGTGTGTGTGTGTGTGTGTGTGTGTGTGTGTGTGTGTGTGAGTGTGTGAGTGTGTGTCAGTCTGTGTGTGTGTCTCAGTGAGTGTGTGTGTGTGTGTGTGTGTGTGTGTGTGTGTGTGTGTGTGTGTGTGTGTGTGTGTGTGTGTGTGTGTGTCTCAGGGATCCAGAGTGAACAGCAGGACTGAGACTTTCTCCACTAACTGATGCAGCAGAGACATTACTGTCTGTCTGTCCTGAGGCACTGTGGACATACGGACATATGGTCAGTCTGTCTGTCCTGAGGCACTGTGTGTGGGAGGGGTTGGGGAAGCAGGCATGCATTAGAATAGGATGCAGAGCCAAGCAGGAGGGAGGGAGGGGCAGACAGTGTGTGTGTTGACAGTAGCAGAAACATCACAGCTGGCTCTGAAATCAGACCTGAATAAAGGAACACAGATGCCAAGTAGGCTGTATGTCTACCCAACCTCCTCCACCCTCCTCTACCCTCTTCAACCCTCCTCTACGTCCTCTACCCTCCTCTACCCTCCTCTACCCTCCTCTACCCTCCTCTACCCTCCTCTACCTCCTCAACCTCCTCAACCCTCC
>NC_048571.1:4106659-4151659 GCF_013265735.2 Oncorhynchus mykiss | reverse complement strand
TTAGCTGCTACACAGACAGACAGGATATTAGTGACAGCCCAGTCCTGTCTAGAGGATGCTACACAGACAGGATATTAGTGACAGCCCAGTCCTGTCTAGAGGATGTTTAGCTGTAACACAGACAGACAGGATATTAGTGACAGCCCAGTCCTGTCTAGAGGACGTTTAGCTGTAACACAGACAGACAGGATATTAGTGACAGCCCAGTCCTGTCTAGAGGATGTTTAGCTGCTACACAGACAGACAGGATATTAGTGACAGCCCAGTCCTGTCTAGAGGATGTTTAGCTGCTACACAGACAGGATATTAGTGACAGCCCAGTCCTGTCTAGAGGATGTTTAGCTGTAACACACACAGGATATTAGTGACAGCCCAGTCCTGTCTAGAGGATGTTTAGCTGTAACACAGACAGACAGGATATTAGTGACAGCCCAGTCCTGTCTAGAGGATGTTTAGCTGTAACACAGACAGACAGGATATTAGTGACAGCCCAGTCCTGTCTAGAGGATGTTTAGCTGTAACACAGACAGACAGGATATTAGTGACAGCCCAGTCCTGTCTAGAGGATGTTTAGCTGCTACACAGACAGACAGGATATAAGTGACAGCCCAGTCCTGACTGTCTACCGACCTCGTAGGGTCAGAGTTGAAGACCCCTGGTGTAGAGGATGTTTATCTGCTAAACAGGATCGGTCAACATAGTGTGACAGTCAGGATTTAAGTGATACCTGCTGTTGTGAGTGACAGGTTGTTGAGCTAGTTAAGTGCTTAGGGACACAGATGGACAGTACATCACCACATTCAGAACGGTTACAGAACCTTTAGGCACCCCTTGGACCCCTAGACGTAGAGAGAGTGGCCATAGTTGTCGGCTGGCCTGTCGGTTTCATCTGATTTCTCTCACAGCTGATCTAATGGAGTTTTATCATCATGTTAGAGTCTGAATCCTAAATCGAACCCTATTCCCTACATAGTGCACTACTTTAGACCAGAGCCCTATAGAACCCTGGGAAACATCCGTGGAGTGCTGTCCTGCTCGAGGTTGACCCCATGAACCTGACAGAACCCCGCCCAGGGGACCTGCGGGGTGGTCAGTTGAAACCTCAGTACCCGTCTGAAGGGCGCGACCTCTATGGCAGCAGAGGGAGTGCAGAGGAAGCATCATCTCCTCTTTCACAGACACACCCTGTCCTCTTGTCACTCCTCTATCCCCTCCCTCCCCTCCTCTCCCCTCCCTCCTCTCCCCTCCTCCTCTCCACTTTCCTTCATCCTCCCATCCTCTCCTCTCTCCCCTCCCTTCTATCCTCTCCTCTCTCCTCCCTCCCATCCTCTCCTCTCTCCCCTCCCTCCCATTCTCTCCTCTCTCCCCTCCCTCCCATCCTCTCCTCTCTCCCCTCCCTCCCATCCTCTCCTCTCTCCCCTCCCTCCCATCCTCCCCTCCTCTCTCCTCCCATCCTCTCCTCTCCTCTTTCCTTCATCCTCCCATCCTCTCCTCTCTCTCCTCCCTCCCATCCTGTCCTCTCTCCCTTCCCTCCCATCCTCCCCTCCTCTCTCCTCCCATCCTCTCCTCTTTCCTCCCATCCTCTCCTCTCTCCCCTCCCTTCCATCCTCTCCTCTCTCCTCCCTCCCATCCTCTCCTCTCTCCCCTCCCTCCCATCCTCTCCTCTCCCCTCCCTCCCATCCTCTCCTCTCTCCCCTCCCTCCCATCCTCTCCTCTCTCCCCTCCCTCCCATCCTCCCCTCCTCTCTCCTCCCATCCTCTCCTCTCCTCTTTCCTTCATCCTCTCCTCTCTCCCCTCCCTCCCATCCTCTCCTCTCCTCTTTCCTACCATCCTCTCCTCTCCTCTTTCCTCACCATCCTCTCCTCTCTCCCCTCCCCTCTCTCTCCTCTCTCCCCTCCCTCCCATCCTCTCATCTCTCCCCTCCCCTGTCTCTCCTCTCTCCTTCATCCTCTCCTCTCTCCTCCATCCTCTCCCCATTCTCCTCTCCAATTCCCCCCCCTCCCATCCTCTCCTTTCTCCTCTTCCCTCTCTCCCCTCCCTCCCTCCCTCCCTCCCTCCCATCCTCTCCTCTCTCACCTCCCTCCCATCCTCTCTCCCCTACCTCCCTCCCTCCCATCCTCTCCTCTCCCCTCCCTCCCTCCCGCCCACCCTCTCCTCTCTCCCCTCCCTCCCATCCTCTCCTCTCTCCCCTCCCTCCCTCCCTCCCTCCCATCCTCTCCTCTCTCCCCTCCCTCCCATCCTCCCCTCTCCGGCTATGTGGTTCCTGATGCCAGTAATGCCAGTATTCAACTCTGATTTAGCTAACACATCGTCTGAGGACAGAAGGTACATACAGCATGTACCCAATGCCAATTGAAAACCACCTCCGTGTTCAGAATGGTAAATCTGTTTAGATGCTGGCACTCTCTCTGTGTCTGTGTTCCAGATGGGGTCGAAGGTCACATTCTCCTCTCTGTTCACCATCTAGCCTTTAACTACAACAGAACAACAATTGAAGAGACTTGAACTTAGAGGCACTCAGCATGTAGGGACCAACCTTTTAGGAGAGGGGGGTGGGGGGGTGGGGGGGCAGAAGGTCTCTAAAGACAGAGATAGATAGAGGGTGTCTGAGAGACAGAGAGAGAGAGAGAGAGAGAGAGAGAGAGAGAAAGAGATTGTGTGTGTGTGTGTGTGTGTCTGTGTGTGTGTGTGTGTGTGTGTGTGTGTGTGTGTGTGTGTGTGTGTGTGTGTGTGTGTGTGTGCGTGCGTGCGTGCGTGGTGTGTGTGTGTGCCCCAGTGATTGGTGTGAGTCAGGAAAGAAGATGTGACACGATGTTGTGATGTAGAGTGACACGGACAGAATAATCCTACCACAGAAAGGAGACAGTGATAGACAGAGAAAGAGAGAGAGAGGGAGGGAGGGAGGGAGGGAGGGAGGGAGGGAGGGAGGGAGGGAGGGAGAGAAATAGAGATGGGAGAGAGAAAGAAGCAGAGAGGGAGGGAGCGAGGGAGGGAGGGAAATAGAGATGGGGAGAGAGAGAGAAGCAGAGAGAGAGAAATGACAGCGAGAGATGAAGAGAGCGAGAAAGACGAGAGAGAGAGGATGGGGGGGGGGGGGGGGGGGGGTGAGACAGCTTCTAAACCCAGGACATGTAACAGGAAGTGTAATTCGGCACATCACAGATACCCAGTCCTCCTTCAACTGGCAGCCTCTCGTCTGGTTCTGCTGTGTGTAAAGATCCCCACCAGACATGTCAAGGGGAGGACAAAAGGATATCTGTTTCAACCCAAACATCCAAAAAGGACCACAACGGGGGCGAGGACTCAGTTTTGGTTCATTATTAGTAACAGAGAGGAAAAACTGAGGGTTGTCTTCCTGTGATGCCCAGTCCTTGGAAACACAGTCCTCCAGAGCAGAGGGAGGCTGAGGAGAAACAGGGAGACACACACACACACACACACACACATACACATACACACACATACACACACACACACACATACACACACACACACATACACACATACTCACGCACACACATACACACACACACACACACACATACACACACACACACACACATACACACACACAAAACGTGGAGTGGGGATTCTGTCACCAGCCCTCCTGAGACTGTGGTCTGTTAGTATCTAGAGGATAACTACATTGAGACTGTGGTCTGTTAGTATCTAGAGGATAACTACACTGTGGTCTGTTAGTATCTAGAGGATAACTACACTGAGACTGTGGTCTGTTAGTATCTAGAGGACAACTATACTGAGACTGTGGTCTGTTAGTATCTAGAGGATAACTACACTGAGACTGTGGTCTGTTAGTATCTAGAGGATAACTACACTGAGACTGTGGTCTGTTAGTATCTAGAGGATAACTACGCTGTGGTCTGTTAGTATCTAGAGGATAACTACACTGAGACTGTGGTCTGTTAGTATCTAGAGGATAACTACACTGAGACTGTGGTCTGTTAGTATCTAGAGGATAACTACACTGAGACTGTGGTCTGTTAGTATCTAGAGGATAACTACACTGAGACTGTGGTCTGTTAGTATCTAGAGGATAACTACACTGAGACTGTGGTCTGTTAGTATCTAGAGGATAACTACGCTGTGGTCTGTTAGTATCTAGAGGATAACTACACTGTGGTCTGTTAGTATCTAGTGGATAACTACACTGTGGCCTGTTAGTATCTAGAGGATAACTACACTGAGACTGTGGTCTGTTAGTATCTAGAGGATAACTACACTGTGGTCTGTTAGTATCTAGAGGATAACTACACTGAGACTGTGGTCTGTTAGTATCTAGAGGATAACTACGCTGTGGTCTGTTAGTATCTAGAGGATAACTACACTGTGGTCTGTTAGTATCTAGAGGATAACTACACTGTGGTCTGTTAGTATCTAGAGGATAACTACACTGTGGCCTGTTAGTATCTAGAGGATAACTACACTGTGGTCTGTTAGTATCTAGAGGATAACTACACTGTGGCCTGTTAGTATCTAGAGGATAACTACAATGTGGTCTGTTAGTCTCTAGAATCATCTCTGAATGGTTAAGGTTAGGCATCATCTCTGAATGGTTAAGGTTAGGCATCATCTCTGAATGGTTAAGTTTAGTGTTAAGGTTAGGCATCAACTCTGAATGGTTAAGGTTAGTGTTAAGGTTAGGCATCATCTCTGAATGGTTAAGGTTAGGCATCATCTCTGATTGGTTAAGGTTAGGCATCATCTCTGAATGGTTAAGGTTAGGCATCATCTCTGAATGGTTAAGGTTAGTGTTAAGGTTAGGCATCAACTCTGAATGGTTAAGGTTAGGCATCATCTCTGAATGGTTAAGGTTAGGCATCATCTCTGAATGGTTAAGGTTAGGCATCATCTCTGAATGATTAAGGTTAGGCATCATCTCTGAATGGTTAAGGTTAGGAATCATCTCTGAATGGTTAAGGTTAGGCATCATCTCTGAATGGTTAAGGTTAGGCATCATCTCTGAATGGTTAAGGTTAGGCATCATCTCTGAATGGTTAAGGTTAGGCATCATCTCTGAATGGTTAAGGTTAGGCATCATCTCTGAATGGTTAAGGTTAGGCATCATCTCTGAATGGTTAAGGTTAGTGTTAAGGTTAGGCATCAACTCTGAATGGTTAAGGTTAGGCATCATCTCTGAATGGTTAAGGTTAGGCATCATCTCTGAATGGTTAAGGTTAGGCATCATCTCTGAATGGTTAAGGTTAGGCATCATCTCTGAATGGTTAAGGTTAGGCATAATCTCTGAATGGTTAAGGTTAGGCATCATCTCTGAATGGTTAAGGTTAGGCATCATCTCTGAATGGTTAAGGTTAGGCATCATCTCTGAATGGTTAAGGTTAGGCATCATCTCTGAATGGTTAAGGTTAGTGTTAAGGTTAGTCATTGGCTTAAAACAAAAATATCTGAAACAACTTTATATCATTGTATTATACAACACATCTGTTAGAATCAGAGGCAAGTGCTCACTAACCTTACTCCCATCTAACCCTAACCTTACTCCCATCTAACCCTAACCCTAACCTTACTCCCATCTAACCTTAACCTTACTCCCATCTAACACTAACCTTACTCCCATCTAACCCTAACCTTACTCCCATCTAACCATAACCTTACTCCCATCTAACCATAACCTTACTCCCATCTAACCCTAACCCTAACCTTACTCCCATCTAACCCTAACCTTACTCCCATCTAACCCTAACCTTACGCCCATCTAACCCTAACCTTACTCCCATCTAACCCTGACCCTAACCTTACTCCCATCTAACCCTAACCTTCCTCCCATCTAACCCTAACCTTACTCCCGTCTAACACTTACCTTCCTCCCATCTAACCCTACCTAACCTTATTCCCATCTAACCTTAAGCTTACTCCCATCTAACCCTAACCTTACTCCCATCTGCCATCCCTGTCCACAATGCCCCCCAGCAAACCCCAAAGTCCACAATGTCCTCAGACATGGAGGGACGTTGAATATTGCCTTGTATCAGGGGTGACCTGGCTGGTTTTATGTGTTTGGCCCCTCTACACTCTGACATGCCACCTAGCATTTAACCTGGCTACACTCTGACCTGCCACCTAGCATTTAGCTTGGCTACACTCTGACCTGCCACCTAGCATTTAGCTTGGCTACACTCTGACCTGCCACCTAGCATTTAGCCTGGTTACACTCTGGCCTGCTACCTACCATTTAGTCTGGCTACACTCTGACCTGCCACCTAGCATTTAGCCTGGCTACACTCTGACCTGCCACCTAGCATTTAGCTTGGCTACACTCTGACCTGCCACCTAGCATTTAGCCTGGCTACACTCTGACCTGCCACCTAGCATTTAGTCTGGCTACACTCTGACCTGCCACCTAGCATTTAGCCTGGCTACACTCTGACCTGCCACCTAGCATTTAGCTTGGCTACTCTCTGACCTGCCACCTAGCAATTAGCCTGGCTACACTCTGACCTGCCACCTAGCATTTAGCTTGGCTACACTCTGACCTGCCACCTAGCATTTAGCTTGGCTACACTCTGACCTGCCACCTAGCATTTAGCCTGGCTACACTCTGACCTGCCACCTAGCATTTAGTCTGGCTACACTCTGACCTGCCACCTAGCATTTAGCCTGGCTACACTCTGACCTGCCACCTAGCATTTAGCCTGGCTACACTTCAGAGAAGCCTCTCTCTGCAGATCATGACTGTACGAGTGTGTGTTACTGTGTATGGTGTGTGTGTTACTGTGTATGGAGTGTGTGTCACTGTGTATGGTGTGTGTGTGTGTGTGTGTGTGTGTGTGTGTGTGTGTGTGTGTGTGTGTGTGTGTGTGTGTGTGTGTGTGTGTGTTACTGTGTATGGTGTGTGTGTGGTGTGTGTGTTACTATGTATGGTGTGTGTGTGTGTGGTGTGTGTGTTACTGTGTATGGTGTGTGTGTGTGTGTGTGTGTGTGTGTGTGTTACTGTGTATGGTGTGTGTGTGTGTGTGTGTGTGTGTGTGTGTGTGTGTGTGTGTGGTGTGTCAGAGCATTGCCTCAGACATCCTCCCAGCACCATATTTATGTGATGTTGTAGACAGCTGTGTGTGTGTGTGTTTGTGTGTGTGTGTGTGTGTGTGTGTGTGTGTGTGTGTGTGTGTGTGTGTGTGTGTGTGTGTTGGGGACAGCTGGTTTGGGCAAGGCTCAAGGATTTCTGTGTTGTTAGACAGAGCAATTACTCACTGCTGTTCCTCCAGCACGGTAGGAGGAGAGTGTGTGTGTGTGTGTGGGGGGAGGGGGGGGGGGTAGGAGGAGTGTGTGTGGGGGGGTAGAAATAGTTTGGTGGGGGAGTAGAAGATTAAGGGGGCGGGGTATGGGGAAGGGGGTGTTTGGGTACATGGGGAGAGGGGAGAAGGGAGACATGCTCACTGGCAGCCTGGGAGTCACTTTTAAACCTTTCATCCTAATCAACTGGGATTGGACATATGTAAATCACCCTTCATCATAATCAACTGGGATTGGACGTATGTAAATCACCCTTCATCATAATCAACTGGGATTGGACGTATGTAAATCACCCTTCATCATAATCAACTGGGATTGGACGTATGTAAATCACCCTTCATCATAATCAACTGGGATTGGACGTATGTAAATCACCCTTCATCATAATCAACTGGGATTGGAGGTCTGTAAATCACCTTTCATCATAATCAACTGGGATTGGAGGTCTGTAAATCACCCTTCATCATAATCAACTGGGATTGGAGGGCTGAAAATCACCCTTCATCATAATCATCTGGGATTGGAGGGCTGAAAATCACCCTTCATCATAATCATCTGGGATTGGAGGTCTGTAAATCATGGATAATTATACCACAGAAAACCAATATAGAGCTGTGAGAGTGC
Source organism: Oncorhynchus mykiss (assembly GCF_013265735.2). Classification (NCBI taxonomy): domain Eukaryota; kingdom Metazoa; phylum Chordata; class Actinopteri; order Salmoniformes; family Salmonidae; genus Oncorhynchus; species Oncorhynchus mykiss. The sequence goes on along the minus strand of NC_048571.1, from coordinate 4,143,766 downwards.
TTTGACATGTGTCTTGTTGCTGACAAATGACTATGATGAGAAATGTATTTCAATAAAAACACTGGCCGATTTATGTCTGCCTCATCAGACAGATCAGGTACCTTTTAGAACAGGTCTTAAGGAGAACAATTCAACACATCTGTTGCCCGAGAGTCCTTCTCCTCTCCAATTAAAAGGCTCTAGATTACAATCTGTTGAACCATACGCTGCTACGTTCCTCTTTACCAGAATCAGAGACACTTAAAACACAGTGGGTTATAGAGGAGGTTACAACACAGTGAGTTATAGAGGAGATTACAACACAGTGAGTTATAGAGGAGGTTACAACACAGTGAGTTATAGAGGAGTTTACAACACAGTGAGTTATAGAGGAGTTTACAACACAGTGAGTTATAGAGGAGTTTACAACACAGTGAGTTATAGAGGAGGTTACAACGCAGTGAGTTATAGAGGTTACAACACAGTGAGTTATAGAGGAGGTTACAACACAGTGAGTTATAGAGGAGTTTACAACACAGTGAGTTATAGAGGAGTTTACAACACAGTGAGTTATAGAGGAGGTTACAACACAGTGAGTTATAGAGGAGTTTACAACACAGTGAGTTATAGAGGAGTTTACAACACAGTGAGTTATAGAGGAGGTTACAACACAGTGAGTTATAGAGGAGTTTACAACACAGTGAGTTATAGAGGAGGTTACAACACAGTGAGTTATAGAGGAGGTTACAACACAGTGAGTTATAGAGGTTACAACACAGTGAGTTATAGAGGAGGTTACAACACAGTGAGTTATAGAGGAGGTTACAACACAGTGAGTTATAGAGGAGGTTACAACACAGTGAGTTATAGAGGTTACAACACAGTGAGTTATAGAGGAGGTTACAACACAGTGAGTTATAGAGGAGGTTACAACACAGTGAGTTATAGAGGTTACAACACAGTGAGTTATAGAGGCTACAACACAGTGAGTTATAGAGGAGGTTACAACACAGTGAGTTATAGAGGTTACAACACAGTGAGTTATAGAGGTTACAACACAGGGAGTTATAGAGGTTACAACACAGTGAGTTATAGAGGAGGTTACAACACAGCGAGTTATAGAGGTTACAACACAGTGAGTTATAGAGGAGGTTACAACACAGTGAGTTATAGAGGTTACAACACAGTGAGTTATAGAGGTTACAACACAGGGAGTTATAGAGGTTACAACACAGTGAGTTATAGAGGAGGTTACAACACAGCAAGTTATAGAGGTTACAACACAGTGAGTTATAGAGGAGGTTACAACACAGTGAGTTATAGAGGTTACAACACAGTGAGTTATAGAGGAGGTTACAACACAGTGAGTTATAGAGGTTACAACACAGTGAGTTATAGAGGTTACAACACAGGGAGTTATAGAGGTTACAACACAGTGAGTTATAGAGGAGGTTACAACACAGCGAGTTATAGAGGTTACAATACAGTGAGTTATAGAGGAGGTTACAACACAGTGAGTTATAGAGGTTACAACACAGTGAGTTATAGAGGTTACAACACAGGGAGTTATAGAGGTTACAACACAGTTATAGAGGTTACAACACAGTGAGTTATAGAGGAGGTTACAACACAGTGAGTTATAGAGGAGGTTACAACACAGTGAGTTATAGAGGTTACAACACAGTGAGTTATAGAGGAGGTTACAACACAGTGAGTTATAGAGGTTCCAACACAGTGAGTTATAGAGGAGGTTACAACACAGTGAGTTATAGAGGAGGTTACAACACAGTGAGTTATAGAGGTTACAACACAGGGAGTTATAGAGGAGGTTACATCACAGTGAGTTATAGAGGAGGTTACAACACAGTGAGTTATAGAGGTTACAACACAGTGAGTTATAGAGGAGGTTACAACACAGTGAGTTATAGAGGTTACAACACAGTGAGTTATAGAGGAGGTTACAACACAGTGAGTTATAGAGGAGGTTACAACACAGTGAGTTATAGAGGTTACAACACAGAGAGTTATAGAGGTTACAACACAATGAGTTATAGAGGTTACAACACAGTGAGTTATAGAGGAGGTTACAACACAGTGAGTTATAGAGGAGGTTACAACACAGTGAGTTATAGAGGAGGTTAAAACACAGTGAGTTATAGAGGTTACAACACAGAGAGTTATAGAGGTTACAACACAGTTATAGAGGTTACAACACAGTGAGTTATAGAGGAGGTTACAACACAGTGAGTTATAGAGGAGGTTATATCCTATCTGTTAATTTAAATAAATTGTTTTCATGACTATCTCAAAAATATCCAGTCCCAAATGTCACATAGTGCACCCTATTCCCTACATAGTGCACCCTATTCCCTATATAGTGCACCCTATTCCCTACGTAGTGCACTGTGGGCCCTGGTGAAATGTAATGTGTATAAATGGTATTATAATTTTATTGTATTTATTTATTTTATTTCACCTTTATTTAACCAGGTAGGCCAGTTGAGAACAAGTTCTCATTTACAACTGCGACCTGGCCAAGATAAAGCAAAGCAGTGCGACACAAACAACACATGGAATAAAACAAACATACAGCCAATAATACAGTAGAGAAATCTATATACAGTTTGTGCAAATGAGGTAGGATAAGGGAGGTAAGGCAATAAATAGGCCATAGTGGCAAAATAATTACAATATAGCAATTAAACACTGGAGTGATAGATGTGCAGGTAATGATGTGCAAGTAGGGATACTGGGGTGCAAAGGAGCAAAATAAATAACAATATGGGGATGAGGTAGTTGGGTGGGCTATTTACAGATGGGCTATGAACAGGTAGAGTGATCGGTAAGCTGCTCTGACAGCTGATGTTTAAAGTTAGAGAGGGAGATATAAGTCTCCAACTTAAGTGATTTTTGCAATTCGTTCCAGTCATTGGCAGCAGAGAACTGGAAGGAAAGGCGGCCAAAGGAGGAGATGGCTTTGGGGATGACCAGTGAAATATACCTGCTGGAGCGCGTGCTACAGGTGGGTGTTGCTATGGTGATCAGTGAACTGAGATAAGGCGGAGCTTTACCTAGCAAAGACTTGTAGATAACCTGTAGCCAGTGGGTTTGGCGACGAGTATGAAGTGAGGGCCAACCAACGAGAGCGTACAGGTCGCAGTGGTGGGTGGTATGTGGGGCGTTGGTGACAAAACGAATGGCACTGTGATAGACTGCATCCAGTTTGTTGAGTAGAGTGTTGGAGGCTATTTTGTAAATGACATCGGCAAAGTCAAGGATCGGTAGGATAGTCAGTTTTACGAGGGTATGTTTGGCAGCTTGAGTGAAGGATGCTTTGTTGCAAAATAGGAAGCTGATTCTAGATTTAATTTTGGGATTGGAGATGCTTAATGTGAGTCTGGAAGGAGAGTTTACAGTCTAACCAGACACCTAAATATTTGTAGTTGTCCACAGAGTAGTGATGCTACTCTGTCCAGAGTAGTGATGCTGGATGGGAGGGCGGGTGCGGGCAGCGATCGGTTGAAGAGCATGCATTTAGTTTTTACTTGCATTTAAGAACAGTTGAAGGCCACGGAAGGAGAGTTGTAATGGCATTGAAGCTCGCCTGGAGGTTAGTTCACACAGTGTCCAAAGAAGGGCCAGATCTTGAATTATTTTTTATTTATTTTATTTATGTATTTTCCATTTTACAAACATACAGATAATGACAACAAACAATACATGGAGAATACCCCCCCCCCACATGGAGAATAACCCCCCCCCCCACCCCCGCATGGAGAATACCCCCCCCCCACATGGAGAATAACCCCCCCCCCCCACCCCCGCATGGAGAATAACCCCCCCCCACATGGAGAATAACCCCCCCCCCCCCCCCCCCGCATGGAGAATAACCCCCCCCCCACCCCCGCATGGAGAATAACCCCCCCACCCCCGCATGGAGAATAACCCCCCCCCCCCACCCCCGCATGGAGAATAACCCCCCCCCACCCCCACATGGAGAATAACCCCCCCCCCCCCTCCCCCCACCCCCACATGGAGAATAACCCCCCCCCCTCCCCCCCACCCCCACATGGAGAATAACCACCCCCCCCTCAACAGGAGACAGAAAAACAAAAGGAAGAAAACAGAACACAACACTGCTCTTAAAGGACTGGACAGATCTTTCATTCTTAACTAAATAATGACTCCGTTTCACCTGGGCACAAACAGAGCAATAAACATGTTAATAGATGTTAATTCATGGTTGTATAATTGATCAAAGCTTACCAATGTCCTTAGAGATGTAGTAACCTGCTAAGATATCGGTTTACTGTGATTGGGTCTAGCCTATGACATTGCTACATCATTTGCATAAAGGTCACGTAAGGTCACGTACACGTGCTTTATAGTGGGATGGATCAAGATGGTGAATTAAACAAGGCAACATCAAACTTGTAGTCGATACATTTCCTTTCATTAGAAACTAAGAGAGACAGTTCAGTGGAAATATAACAAGAGAGAACGAGGTGGACTGTGTGTAAATGTCTTGAGGAGAGGTACTGAAATAGAAGACTCCTCTCTCTCTTGTCCATTTGAACATCCTCCTCTCCCTCCCTCTCTCCCTCCCTCCCTCTCTCTCAGGCAGTGTGTATACATTAACTAGTAGTGACACTTGCATGTCCAGCTCTGAGGCTCCAAGAGGCTCCAGCAGAATCACTTTAGGCATTAACCAACCAACGACGTGATCCACAACCAACCAGGCTCTGTGTGTGTGTGTGTGTGTGTGTGTGTGTGTGTGTCAGTCTGCTCTCCCTGTGGGGTGAACATTAGAATGTAGTAAAAGGTCACGGCAAGGTCGTCACCTTGTTTGTCTAAATTGGTCTTCGCCCTCGCCCACGAAGTGTGTATAGAGAGAAGGCTAATGTAGGAGGCTGTGTGTGTGTGTGTGTGTGTGTTGGAGAAAACTAATTTACGTATTGCCACTTCCTGCTGAATGACACACACACACACACACACACACACACACAGACACACACACACACACACACACACACACACACACACACACACACACACACACACACACACACACACACACACACACACACACACATCAGCACTGAGTTAAAGGCCAGAGCTGCCGCAGTCAAGGAGGGGGACAATAATCTGTCGCTTGTAAGACATCCTGCTACGTCCTCTGACGAACCATCAAACAGGCAAAGCATCAATACAGGACCAACATCAAATCCTACTGCACCGGATTCTGACGCCCATCGGATGTGGCTTGAAGTCAATATACAATGAATCACTCTTTATTATCAGTTAACTGGGGAGGTTCACAAACTCAATCCAAGCGTGATGAAAACCCTGGTGTTCCCTTTCAGTCCTTATATACTGATACACAAACAAGATACATGAGCACGATTTACATGATTAATTATTAATTTTGGATTACAAAGGGAAACAGCTAAATATCTTATATTCTCGCTTCGAGGAAAGCAACACTGAACCATGCATGAGAGCACCAGCTGTTCCGGACGACTGAGTGATCACACTCTCCGTAGCCAATGTGAGTAAACAATCACAAGGCCGCAGGGCCAGACAGATTACCAGGACGCGTACTCAGAGCATGCGCTGACCAACTGGCAAGTGTCTTCACTGACATTTTCAACCTGTCCCTGACCCAATCTGTAAAACCTACATTTCACGCAGACCACCATAGTCCCTGTGCCCAAGAAAGCCAATATAACCTGTCTAAATGACTATCGCCCCGTAGCACTCACATCTGTAGCCATCAAATGCTTTGAAAGGCTGGTCACGGCTCACATCAACACCATCATCCCAGACACCATGGATCCTCTTCAATTTGCATACCGCCCGAAGAGATACACTGACGACGCAATCTCTATTGCATTCCTCACTGCCCTTTCTCACCTGGACAAAAGGAACACCTACGCAAGAATGGTGTTCCTTGACTACAGCTCAGAGTTTAACACCATAGTGCCCTCCTAGTTCATCACTAAGCTAAGGACCCTGCCCCTCTGCAACTGGATCCTGGACTTCCTGACGGGCCGCCCCCAGGTGGTAAGGGCAGGCAACAACACATCCGCCATGCTGACCCTCAACACGGGGGCCCCTCAAGGGTGCGTGCTCAGTCCCCTCCTCTACTTTCTGTTCACCCACGACTCCAACAACATCGTGAAGTTTGCCGACGACACAACGGTAGTAGTAGGCCTGATCACCGGCGACCATGAGACAGCCTACAGGGAGGTCAGAGACCTGGCAGTTTGATGCCAGGATGACAAACTCTCCCTCGACGTCCGCAAGACAAAAGAGATGATCGTAGACTACGGGAAACGGAGGGGGCCGAGCACGCACCCATTTACATCGACGGGGCTGTGGTGGAGTGGGTCGAGAGTTTCACGTTTCCTTGGCGATAATGGCTTAAACCCCTCAGGAGGCTCAAAGAAGATTTGACTTGGGGGACCCCCTTAGATCCTCAAAAAGTTCTACAGCTGCACCATTGAGGGCAACTTGACTGGTGCATCATGGCGCTAGAAGGTAGTCCGTACAGCCTAGTATATCCCTGGGGCCGAGCTCCCTGCCATCCAGGACCTCCATTTCTTATTATAACTTTTATTTAAACTAGGCAAGTCAGTTAAAGAACAACTTCTTATTTACAACGACGGCCTACCCCGGACCCGGACGACGCCGGGCCAATCGTGCGCCGCCCGGACGACGCTGGGCCAATCGTGCGCCGCCCGGACGACGCTGGGCCAATCGTGCGCCGCCCAGACGACGCTGGGCCAATCGTGCGCCGCCCGGACGACGCTGGGCCAATCATGCGCTGCCCTATGGGACAGGAGCACTAAATACCAAGCGGTGTCAGAGGAAGGCCCTAAAAAAATGTCTCCAGCCACCCAAATCATAGACTGTTCTCTCTGCTACTGCACAGCAAACGGTACCGGAGCACCAAGTCTAGGACCATCAGACTCCCGAACAGCTTCTAACCCGAAGCCATAAGACTCCTGCACATTGACTCGGTACTGGTATTCCGTGTATATAACCTCATTAACACCTCAATTACCTCGTACTCCTGCACATTGACCTGGTACTGGTCCTCCTTGTATATAACCTCATTATGACGTCAATTACCTCGTACTCCTGCACATTGACCTGGTACTGGTCCTCCTTGTATATAACCTCATTATGACGTCAATTACCTCGTACTCCTGCACATTGACTCGGTACTGGTCCTCCTTGTATATAACCTCATTATGACGTCAATTACCTCGTACTCCTGCACATTGACTCGGAACTGGTACTCCATGTATATAACCTCATTATGACCTCAATTACCTCGTACTCCTGCACATTGACTCGGTACTGGTACTCCGTGTATCTAACCTCATTATTACCTCAATTACCTCGTACTCCTGCACATTGACTCGGTACTGCTACTCCGTGTATCTAACCTCATTAACACCTCAATTACCTCGTACTCCTGCACATTGACCTGGTACTGGTCCTCCTTGTATATAACCTCATTATGACGTCAATTACCTCGTACTCCTGCACATTGACCTGGTACTGGTCCTCCTTGTATATAACCTCATTATGACGTCAATTACCTCGTACTCCTGCACATTGACTCGGAACTGGTACTCCATGTATATAACCTCATTATGACCTCAATTACCTCGTACTCCTGCACATTGACTCGGTACTGGTACTCCGTGTATCTAACCTCATTATTACCTCAATTACCTCGTACTCCTGCACATTGACTCGGTACTGGTACTCCTTGTATATGACCTCATTATGACCTCAATTACCTCGTACTCCTGCACATTGACTCGGTACTGGTACTCCTTGTATATGACCTCATTATGACCTCAATTACCTCGTACTCCTGCACATTGACTCGGTACTGGTACTCCGTGTATCTAACCTCATTAACACCTCAATTACCTCGTACTCCTGCACATTGACTCGGTACTGGTACTCCTAGTATATAACCTCATTATTACCTCAATTACCTCGTACTCCTGCACATTGACTCGGTATTGCTACTCCGTGTATCTAACCTCATTATTTTATTGTGTTACTATTTCCTTTATTTTTAGTACCTTTAATACCTGTGCATTGTCAGGAAAGGGCTCGTCAGCGTTTCACGATAAAAACTGGTGTAGACTTTGGCATGAGAGAGACAGAGAAAGAGAGACAGAGAAAAAGAGACAGAGAAAGAGAGACAGAGAGAGAGACAGAGAAAGAGAGACAGAGAGAGAGATAGAGAGAGAGAGACAGAGAGAGAGACAGAGAGAGAGAGACAGAGAGAGAGACAGAGAGAGAGAGACAGAGAGAGACAGAGAAAAAGAGACAGAGACAGAGAGACAGAGAAAGAGAGACAGAGAAAAAGAGAGAGAGAGACAGAGAGAGAGAGAGACAGAGAGAGACAGAGAGAGAGAGACAGAGAAAGAGAGACAGAGAGAGACAGAGAGAGAGAGACAGAGCGGCGAGAGATGCTTTCCCATTAAACCAAAACAAGCTCATGATAAATAAACTGTAGTCAACTCAGAACAGGAAAGTAGAAATCCCCCACATAACTATTCGTGTTTAAAATGAGCCAGTAAAAACTACATATTTAAAAATAACATTTATTTGACCTTTATTTAACCAGGCAAGTCAGTTAAGATACAATTCTTATTTTCAATGACGGCCTAGGAACAGTGGGTTAACTGGTCTAGGAACAGAGGGTTAACTGGTCTAGGAACAGAGGGTTAACTGCCTGTTCAGGGCCAGAACGACAGCTCGGGCATTTGAACTTGCAACCTTTCGGTTACTAGTCCAACGCTCTAACCACTAGGCTACCCTGCCGCCCCATATAACAGCTTGTCTTTAAAAGGAGCCAGCTACCCTGAGTAAAAAGAGGAACCTTCTGGCTAACTAATTAGGATGACATCCAAACAGAGAGAAAGGAACATTTCACAAGCACTATACCTTTAACAGGCTGGCAGTTAAGAGTTGGGCTTAGACTGCTCTGAATAAGCTCTGAAAGACACTGATCCTGTTATCATAGACTACTGACTCAGGAAGAGACCTGTTATCATAGACGACTGACTCAGGAAGGGACCTGTTATCATAGACTACTGACTCAGGAAGGGACCTGCTATCATAGACTACTGACTCAGGAAGGGACCTGCTATCATAGACTACTGACTCAGGAAGGGACCTGCTATCATAGACTACTGACTCAGGGAGGGATCTGTTATCATAGACTACTGACTCAGGGAGGGACCTGTTATCATAGACTACTGACTCAGGAAGGGATAAATAATAGCTGGTTGGTTGGACTCCACAGCCATATATGTCGGCATAGGATGTATAAAATGTACAGGGTGTATAATGCACAGGGAATATAATGTATAGGGTGTATAATAGACAGGGTGTATGTGGTGTGATTGTGTATTAGCGAACGGGGACCACCTTCCTACTTCCTCCTTTAACAGGAAGTGACTGTGTGGTAGCGAACGGGGACCACCTTCCTCCTTTAACAGGAAGTGACAGTGTGTTAGCGAATGGGGACCACCTTCCTACTCCCTCCTTTAACACGAAGTGACTGTGTGGTAGCGAACGGGGACCACCTTCCTACTTCCTCCTTTAACAGGAAGCAACTGTGTGTTAGCGAACGGGGACCACCTTCCTACTTCCTCCTTTAACAGGAAGTGACTGTGTGTTAGCGAACGGGGACCACCTTCCTACTTCCTCCTTTAACAGGAAGTGACTGTGTGTTAGGGAACGGGGACCACCTTCCTCCTTTAACAGGAAGTGACTGTGTGGTAGTGAACGGGGACCACCTTCCTCCTTTAACAGGAAGTGACTGTGTGTTAGTGAACAGGGACCACCTTCCTCCTTTAACAGGAAGTGACTGTGTGTTAGTGAACAGGGACCTCCTTCCTCCTTTAACAGGAAGTGACAGTGTGTTAGCGAACAGGGACCACCTTCCTACTTCCTCCTTTAACAGGAAGTGACAGTGTGTTAGCGAACGGAGACCACCTTCCTACTTCCTCCTTTAACAGGAAGTGACTGTGTGGTAGCGAACGGGGACCACCTTCCTCCTTTAACAGGAAGTGACTGTGTGTTAGTGAACAGGGACCACCTTCCTCTAACAGGAAGTGACAGTGTGTTAGCGAACGGGGACCACCTTCCTACTTCGTCCTTTAACAGGAAGTGACTGTGTGGTAGCGAGCGGGGACCACCTTCCTCCTTTAACAGGAAGTGACAGTGTGTTAGCGAACGGGGACCACCTTCCTACTCTCTCCTTTAACAGGAAGTGACAGTGTGTTAGCGAACGGGGACGACCTTCGTCCTTTGACAGGAAGTGACTGTGTGGTAGCAAACAGGGACCACCTTCCTCCTTTAACAGGAAGTGACTGTGTGTTAGCGAACGGGGACCACCTTCCTACTTCCTCCTTTAACAGGAAGTGACAGTGTGTTAGCGAACGGGGACCACCTTCCTACTACGTCCTTTAACAGGAAGTGACTGTGTGGTAGCGAACGGGGACCACCTTCCTACTTCCTCCTTTAACAGGAAGTGATTGTGTGTTAGCGAACGGGGACCATCTTCCTACTTCCTCCTTTAACAGGAAGTGACTGTGTGGTAGCGAACGGGGACCACCTTCCTACTTCCTCCTTTAACAGGAAGTGACAGTGTGTTAGCGAACGAGGACCACCTTCCTACTTCCTCCTTTAACAGGAAGTGACAGTGTGGTAGCGAACAGGGACCACCTTCCTACTTCCTCCTTTAACAGGAAGTGACAGTGTGTTAGCGAACGGGGACCACCTTCCTACTTCGTCCTTTAACAGGAAGTGACTGTGTGGTAGCGAACAGGGACCACCTTCCTACTTCCTCCTTTAACAGGAAGTGACTGTGTGGTAGCGAACGGGGACCACCTTCCTACTTCCTCCTTTAACAGGAAGTGACTGTGTGGTAGCGAACAGGGACCACCTTCCTACTTCCTCCTTTAACAGGAAGTGCCTGTGTGGTAGCGAACGGGGACCACCTTCCTACTTCCTCCTTTAACAGGAAGTGACTGTGTGGTAGCGAACAGGGACCACCTTCCTACTTCCTCCTTTAACAGGAAGTGACTGTGTGGTAGCGAACGGGGACCACCTTCCTACTTCGTCCTTTAACAGGAAGTGACTGTGTGGTAGCGGACGGGGACCACCTTCCTACTTCGTCCTTTAACAGGAATCCACCCCCAGATTATTCTGATTGATATCGTCAACCAAATAAACAGCTGATTTCATTACTGAAACTACCCGGCAATTAATGAGGCGCAAAATGAGTTCTCTCCCCCAGGTATTGTAGTTTCACTGACATGTTCTTCACAGTACCTCTGTGTGTGCCCGTGTGTGTGTGTGAAATGTGTGTGTGAAGTGTGTGTGTGTGTGTGTGAGGAGCGCTCATGTGTTAATGAGCAGAGCTTAACTACAAAATTAAACTATTAAAACGAATACAATTTGTTCTGTGTCTTTTACACGTGTTCCACAGAAGGAAGACACTCACACTACCACCCTTTTCATTTCATCATTTATTTTATTGTAAATGGGTCGACAAAAAAAACGCATTCTTTCATTCTAACAAATAACAAGCACGTGTAGGAGGCAGGAAAGGTGATAACACAATTTCATTGAAGACAATTTTGAAAAGAAAGATAAACAAATGGGATCTCAGAGGGAGAGAGAGAGAGACAGAGGGAGAGACAGAGGGAGAGAGAGAGAGACAGAGGGAGAGAGAGAGAGGGAGAGAGAGACGGAGAGATAGAGAGAGAGAGAGAGACAGAGGGAGAGAGAGAGAGGGAGAGAGAGAGAGGGAGAGACAGAGAGAGACAGAGAGAGACAGAGGGAGAGAGAGAGAGGGAGAGAGAGACAGAGGGAGAGACAGAGAGAGAGAGAGAGAGAGAGACAGAGAGAGAGAGAGAGACGGAGAGACAGAGACACAGAGAGAGACAGAGAGACAGAGAGACACAGAGAGAGACAGAGGGAGAGAGAGAGAGGGAGAGAGAGACAGAGGGAGAGACAGAGAGAGAGACAGAGAGAGAGAGAGACAGAGAGAGAGAGAGACAGAGAGAGAGAGGGAGAGACAGAGAGAGAGACAGAGAGAGAGAGGGAGAGACAGAGAGAGAGACAGAGAGAGAGAGACAGAGAGAGAATGATTTCACGTCTAATTTTAACAAATCTTATTTGCCGTCGCCGTGGAGACGGCGAAGAACGCTGACGGACGCCTGTCAATCAAACTGAACATTCAGAGAACAAACATTCTTACTTGAGAGACACACAAAAAAAAAACAAAAAAAAACCTTCCTGCCACTCAAAACGCCACCAGATAAAACCACACCCCTTTCTCCCACCGCACTACAATCAGCAACAAAACAAACATTATAGAAACACAAATAACATGTTGATACAGAGAGAAAACAAAACCACCACAAAAAGACAACACCTGATGTGGTTGGTTCAGCATTACGTCTACTTTATATTCATTCTGTATATATATATATATATATGTAATAATCTGTATATATAGATATATATATATTCTGGTTTTTAAACAATGATTTGGATATAGGCGATTTGCATAGAAAGATCCCACTAGAACAACCGGTTCGGGACAGGAATGATCGACCAGCGCAATGTTTCAGAAAGATAACAAAAAAACAACCAAAAAAATTAACATAAGTTGAACGTAAATATCCCATGTAATAAATTGATTAGACATTATAATGTATTTCAATAAGGGTAAATATCCCATGTAATAAATTGATTAGACATTATAATGTATTTCAATAAGGGTAAATATCCCATGTAATAAATTGATTAGACAATATAATGTATTTCAATAAGGGTAAATATCCCATGTAATAAATTGATTAGACAATATAATGTATTTCAATAAGGGTAAATATCCCATGTAATAAATTGATTAGACATTATAATGTATTTCAATAAGGGTAAATATCCCATGTAATAAATTGATTAGACATTATAATGTATTTCAATAAGGGTAAATATCCCATGTAATAAATTGATTAGACATTATAATGTATTTCAATAAGGGTAAATATCCCATGTAATAAATTGATTAGACATTATAATGTATTTCAATAAGGGTAAATATCCCATGTAATAAATTGATTAGACATTATAATGTATTTCAATAAGGGTAAATATCCCATGTAATAAATTGATTAGACATTATAATGTATTTCAATAAGGGTAAATATCCCATGTAATAAATTGATTAGACAATATAATGTATTTCAATAAGGGTAAATATCCCATGTAATAAATTGATTAGACAATATAATGTATTTCAATAAGGGTAAATATCCCATGTAATAAATTGATTAGACATTATAATGTATTTCAATAAGGGTAAATATCCCATGTAATAAATTGATTAGACATTATAATGTATTTCAATAAGGGTAAATATCCCATGTAATAAATTGATTAGACATTATAATGTATTTCAATAAGGGTAAATATCCCATGTAATAAATTGATTAGACATTATAATGTATTTCATAAGGGTAAATATCCCATGTAATAAATTGATTAGACAATATAATGTATTTCAATAAGGGTAAATATCCCATGTAATAAATTGATTAGACATTATAATGTATTTCAATAAGGGTAAATATCCCATGTAATAAATTGATTAGACAATATAATGTATTTCAATAAGGGTAAATATCCCATGTAATAAATTGATTAGACATTATAATGTATTTCATAAGGGTAAATATCCCATGTAATAAATTGATTAGACAATATCATGTATTTCAATAAGGGTAAATATCCCATGTAATAAATTGATTAGACAATATAATGTATTTCAATAAGGGTAAATATCCCATGTAATAAATTGATTAGACAATATAATGTATTTCAATAAGGGTAAATATCCCATGTAATAAATTGATTAGACAATATAATGTATTTCAATAAGGGTAAATATCCCATGTAATAAATTGATTAGACAATATAATGTATTTCAATAAGGGTAAATATCCCATGTAATAAATTGATTAGACATTATAATGTATTTCATAAGGGTAAATATCCCATGTAATAAATTGATTAGACATTATAATGTATTTCAATAAGGGTAAATATCCCATGTAATAAATTGATTAGACATTATAATGTATTTCAATAAGGGTAAATATCCCATGTAATAAATTGATTAGACATTATAATGTATTTCAATAAGGGTAAATATCCCATGTAATAAATTGATTAGACATTATAATGTATTTCATAAGGGTAAATATCCCATGTAATAAATTGATTAGACATTATAATGTATTTCATAAGGGTAAATATCCCATGTAATAAATTGATTAGACATTATAATGTATTTCATAAGGGTAAATATCCCATGTAATAAATTGATTAGACATTATAATGTATTTCATAAGGGTAAATATCCCATGTAATAAATTGATTAGACATTATAATGTATTTCAATAAGGGTAAATATCCCATGTAATAAATTGATTAGACATTATAATGTATTTCATAAGGGTAAATATCCCATGTAATAAATTGATTAGACATTATAATGTATTTCAATAAGGGTAAATATCCCATGTAATAAATTGATTAGACAATATAATGTATTTCAATAAGGGTAAATATCCCATGTAATAAATTGATTAGACATTATAATGTATTTCAATAAGGGTAAATATCCCATGTAATAAATTGATTAGACATTATAATGTATTTCAATAAGGGTAAATATCCCATGTAATAAATTGATTAGACAATATAATGTATTTCAATAAGGGTAAATATCCCATGTAATAAATTGATTAGACATTATAATGTATTTCAATAAGGGTAAATATCCCATGTAATAAATTGATTAGACAATATAATGTATTTCAATAAGGGTAAATATCCCATGTAATAAATTGATTAGACATTATAATGTATTTCAATAAGGGTAAATATCCCATGTAATAAATTGATTAGACAATATAATGTATTTCAATAAGGGTAAATATCCCATGTAATAAATTGATTAGACATTATAATGTATTTCAATAAGGGTAAATATCCCATGTAATAAATTGATTAGACATTATAATGTATTTCAATAAGGGTAAATATCCCATGTAATAAATTGATTAGACAATATAATGTATTTCAATAAGGGTAAATATCCCATGTAATAAATTGATTAGACATTATAATGTATTTCAATAAGGGTAAATATCCCATGTAATAAATTGATTAGACAATATAATGTATTTCAATAAGGGTAAATATCCCATGTAATAAATTGATTAGACATTATAATGTATTTCAATAAGGGTAAATATCCCATGTAATAAATTGATTAGACAATATAATGTATTTCAATAAGGGTAAATATCCCATGTAATAAATTGATTAGACAATATAATGTATTTCAATCAACACTTGGTCTTTACGAACACGTGTTCCAAGATGAGTGTTTATGTCAAATCTACATCCCTCAGAATATATCTTTAGGGTAATAAATGTACAATTAAAATACATGAACTAAATGTTAATAAATGGTGAATGTGATAACACTGAGTTGATATGAGGGCATTTAAAAGACACAAAGCTTTTCAAACTGTTTGGTTTGTAGCAGCTAATTATTAAGACATAACAAGTGTTCACTGCATTCTACAAAGTGTTCACTGCACACTACAAAGTGTACACTGCATTCTACAAAGTGTTCAATGCACACTACAAAGTGTACACTGCATACTACAACGTGTTTACTGCATACTACAAAGTGTTCACTGCATACTACAAAGTGTACACTGCATACTACAAAGTGTTCACTGCATACTACAAAGTGTTCACTGCATACTACACAGTGTTCACTGCATACTACAAAGTGTTCACTGCATACTACAAAGTGTTCACTGCATACTACAAAGTGTTCACCGCATACTACAAAGTGTTCACTGCATACTACAAAGTGTTCACTGCATCCTACAAAGTGTTCACTGCATACTACAAAGTGTTCACTGCACAATACAAAGTGTACACTGCATACTACAAAGTGTTCACTGCATACTACAAAGTGTAAACTGCATACTACAAAGTGTTCACTGCACAATACAAAGTCTACACTGCATACTACAAAGTGTTCACTGCATACTACAAAGTGTACACTGCATACTACAAAGTGTTCACTGCACAATACAAAGTCTACACTGCGTACTACAAAGTGTACACTGCATACTACAAAGTGTTCACTGCGTACTACAAAGTGTTCACTGCGTACTACAAAGTGTACACTGCATACTACAAAGTGTTCACTGCATACTACAAAGTGTTCACTGCACAATACAAAGTGTACACTGCATACTACAAAGTGTTCACTGCATACTACAGTGTTCACTGCATACTACAAAGTGTTCACTGCATACTACAAAGTGTTCACTGCATACTACAAAGTGTACACTGCATACTACAAAGTGTTCACTGCATACTACAGTGTTCACTGCATACTACAAAGTGTTCACTGCATACTACAAAGTGTTCACTGCATACTACAAAGTGTACACTGCATACTACAACGTGTTCACTGCATACTACAACGTGTTCACTGCATACTACAACGTGTTCACTGCATACTACAAAGTGTTCACTGCATACTACAAAGTGTACACTGCATACTACAGTGTTCACTGCATACTACAAAGTGTTCACTGCATACTACAGTGTTCACTGCATACTACAAAGTGTTCACTGCATACTACAAAGTGTACACTGCATACTACAGTGTTCACTGCATACTACAAAGTGTACACTGCATACTACAAAGTGTTCACTGCGTACTACAAAGTGTTCACTGCATACTACAAAGTGTACACTGCGTACTACAAAGTGTTCACTGCATACTACAAAGTGTTCACTGCATACTACAAAGTGTTCACTGCATACTACAAAGTGTACACTGCATACTACAGTGTTCACTGCATACTACAAAGTGTACACTGCATACTACAAAGTGTTCACTGCATACTACAAAGTGTTCACTGCATACTACAAAGTGTTCACTGCATACTACAAAGTGTTCACTGCATACTACAAAGTGTTCACTGCATACTACAAAGTGTTCACTGCGTACTACAAAGTGTACACTGCATACTACAAAGTGTTCACTGCGTACTACAAAGTGTTCACTGCATACTACAAAGTGTACACTGCATACTACAAAGTGTTCACTGCATACTACAAAGTGTACACTGCATACTACAAAGTGTTCACTGCATACTACAAAGTGTTCACTGCATACTACAAAGTGTTCACTGCATACTACAAAGTGTTCACTGCATACTACAAAGTGTTCACTGCATACTACAAAGTGTTCACTGCGTACTACAAAGTGTTCACTGCGTACTACAAAGTGTTCACTGCATACTACAAAGTGTTCACTGCGTACTACAAAGTGTACACTGCATACTACAAAGTGTTCACTGCATACTACAAAGTGTTCACTGCATACTACAAAGTGTACACTGCATACTACAAAGTGTCCAAGTGCATTGTAATAACTATGCATCCTAGACAAAGGAAAACAGTACTTTGGTCAATCCGTCTATAAGAACAAACGTTTTGGCAGCAGGACACGATGAAGGAGTTGTTGACCTGGATATTCCTTCAGCTTCCTACAACTGCACACAAGCTGACTCAAAAAGCAGCATTTCAATTATATATTTATTGTTATACTTTCTTTATAAAAGTTCATGGGGGTCTACATCATTTGAATAATATAATAATAGTCCTGTCCTGTGCTGTCCTTTCCTGTCCTGTCCTGTGCTGTCTTGTGCTGTCCCCTCCTGTCCTTTCCTGTCTTGTGCTGTCCTTTCCTGTCCTGTCCTGTCCTGTGCTGTCTTGTGCTGTCCTTTCCTGTCCTGTGCTGTCTTGTGCTGTCCTGTGCTGTTGCTGCAGATAATGTGGTGGGGGGGGGGCAGCCAGGTGTGGAGGTGTTTGGGTGTGACGGGGTTATCTGTGTCTGAAAATAGATCTCACAAGGCCCTCAGTCTGGCCAGTAGAGCTTCTACATCAGAGTCTCCATTAGTGTTGCTGGGACATGATGAAGACTCTCTCTCTACCTCAACCTCTCTCTCCTTCTCCCTCCCTCTTCCCATCCCTCTCTCCTTCTCCCTCCCTCTTCCCATCCCTCTCTCATTCTCCCTCCCTCTCTCTATCCCCGTGTCTCGGTCCATCCCGGTGGTGGTTGTGGGTTTGTGTCCTCCTGGTTCCCGACGCAGCGGGCCCCTGCTCCTGGCCGTGGCAGACCCCGTAGCGTTGGGCGGATGTCCCTCTGTGTCATAATGAGCCTCCTTTGTGGACGCCACTCCACTCTGTCCTCTCGCCGCCGCCCCCATCACCGCCGCTGTGCTCACATTGATATTCTGCCGGGACCGCGACCTTTGTAAAGGTGTCTTTGTGTTTTCTGAGGGGAAGAGAGAGAGAGAGGAGGAAGAGGAGGAGGAGGAGAGATGAGAAAGAGGGATAAGAAGGGTAGTGAGAGAGTCAGAATGAGAGTTGTACACACACACACACACACACACGTTTCCACTATGATTGTAGAGGGGATAATTAATGTCAGTGATGTCTCATGTGGACGATTCACCAGTCAGTGTGCCGGCTGAGTGACCCAACCCAACGAGCCAGGAGACGACCCAACCCAACGAGCCAGGAGACGACCCAACGAACTAGGAGACGACCCAACGAACTAGGAGACGACCCGACGAGCCAGGAGACGACCCGACGAGCCAGGAGACGACCCGACGAGCCAGGAGACGACCCGACAAGCTAGGAGTCGACCCGATGAGCCAGGAGACGACCCGACGAGCTAGGAGACGACCCAACGAGCCAGGAGACGACCCAACGAGCCAGGAGACGACCCAACGAGCCAGGAGACAACCCAACCCAACGAGCCAGGAGACGACCCAACGAGCTAGGAGACGACCCGACGAGCTAGGAGACGACCCGACGAGCCAGGAGATGACCCGACGAGCTAGTAGACGACCCGACGAGCTAGGAGACGACCCGACGAGCCAGGAGATGACCCGACGAGCTAGTAGACGACCCGACGAGCTAGGAGACGACCCAACGAGCTAGGACACGTCCTATTAGATAGCTCTAGTGTCCTATTAGATAGGTCTTATAAACAGACAGTGACTGAGTATCCTATTTGATAGGTCTAGTGTCCTATTAGATAGGTCTAGTGTCCAATTAGATAGGTCTTATAAACAGACAGTGGTCTAGTGTCCTATTAGATAGGTTTTATAAACAGACAGGGATCTAGTATCCTATTAGATAGGTCTAGTACCCCCACACCCTTCTCCTACCCCCTTCACCCCTCTCCTACCCCCTCACCCCTCTCCTACCCCCCTCACCCCTCTCCTAACTCCTCACCCCTCTCCTAACCCCTCACCCCTCTCCTAACCCCCTCACCCCTCTCCTACCCCCTCGCCCCTCTCCTACCCCCACACCCCTCTCCTACCCCCACACGCCTCTCCTACCCCCACACCCCTCTCCTACCCCCACACCCCTCTCCTACCCCCTCACCCCTCTCCTACCCCCTCACCCACAGTGGAGTTCCGGGGACAAACTGCAGCCTATCCCCTTTATACGTATAGGGATCTGGTAAAAAAGTAGTGCACTATGTAGGAAATAGGGTCTAAAGTAGTGCACTATGTAGGGAATAGGGTCTAAAGTAGTGCACTATATAGGGAATAGGGTCTAAAGTAGTGCACTATGTAGGGAATAGGGTCTAAAGTAGTGCACTATGTAGGGAATAGGATGCCATAGGGCTCTGGTCTAAAGTAGTGCACTATGTAGGGAATAGGGTGCCATAGGGGAAGCAGCAGTGTGTCCAGGGTTCACAGCGTCTACTAGGGAAACGGGCTGAACAGGGTCTCAGTCCTGTCTGAATGAACACTGTGTTCTGGAGCAGCTTCAAATCAACCAGCCCGAGTTCTGCACTGGGGGGTCTGTCTGACTGGTGATTGGTTGGCCTAACCCTCTTAGAAACCCAGGGACAACGGACAGACAGCAAGGTCCTGTAGGCTGTTATTACACAGAGTTAATTATACTGAGAGGCAGAGGCAGAAGCAGAGAGAGAGAGAGAGAGAGAGAGAGGCAGAGAGAGAGAGGCAGAGAGAGAGAGAGAGAGAGAGAGAGAGAGAGAGACAGACAGAGAGTCTGGGTGTCTCAATAAGAGGACACGTCCTGTCTCAATACAAGGACACGTCTTGTCACAAAAGGAGGACACGTCTTGTCACAATAGGAGGACAAGTCTTGCCACAATAGGAGGACACGTCTTGTCTATCAATTACTTATACTGAACAGGTTTGATTATTTTAGGCTGTTGACCAATAGAAAGTGTTCTCTGGGTCACATGTTCTGCCACTGTTGCAGCTTCCTGATAGGTGGAGAGAGGTGAGGTCAACCCTGGCAGTTGTCTGTCTATACAGAGGAGGTAGTTTAGATTGGACCTGGGCTACAGAACCCAATGAGACACATCAGTCAGAGACTTCAATACAGCTCTGAGCTGAGGCCAGAGGGTTTATATTAGTTTGACTGGGATGACTAACCGCCATTTCACAGTGATTTCACATTTCACAGTCTGAATAGTGAAGAGATGTGGAGAGAGGGAGAGCAGGGAGAGTGCGAGAGAGATGTGGAGGGAGGGAGAGCAGGGAGAGTGAGAGAGAGATGTGGAGGGAGGGAGAGCAGGGAGAGAGAGAGAGAGAGGTGGGGGGAGGGAGAGCAGGGAGAGAGAGAGAGAGAGGTGGAGGGAGGGAGAGCAGGGAGAGAGAGGTGGGGGGAGGGAGAGCAGGGAGAGAGAGAGAGAGGTGGGGGGAGGGAGAGCAGGGAGAGAGAGAGAGAGAGGTGGAGGGAGGGAGAGCAGGGAGAGAGAGAGGTGGGGGGAGGGAGAGCAGGGTGAGAAAGGGAGAGAGAGAGGTGGGGGGAGGGAGGGAGAGCAGGGCGAGAGAGGGAGAGAGGTGGAGGGAGGGAGAGCAGGGAGAGAGAGAGATGTGGAGAGTGGGAGAGCAGGGCGAGAGAGAGAGAGTGAGGTGGAGGGAGGGAGAGCAGGGAGAAAGAGAAAGAGATGTGGAGAGTGGGATAGCAGGGCGAGAGAGGGATAGATAGCAGGGTGAGAGAGAAAGGTGGAGGGAGAGCAGGGAGAGAGAGAGAGATGTGGAGAGGGGGAGAGCAGGGCGAGAGAGAGAGGTGGAGGGAGGGAGAGCAGGGAGAGAGAGAGAGATGTGGAGGGAGGGAGAGCAGGGCGAGAGAGAGAGAGATGTGGAGAGTGGGAGAGCAGGGCGAGAGAGGGAGAGAGGTGGAGGGAGGGAGAGCAGGGAGAGAGAGAGATGTGGAGAGTGGGAGAGCAGGGCGAGAGAGGGGTGAGAGAGAAAGAGGTGGAGAGTGGGAGAGCAGGGAGAGAGAGAGAGAGAGATGTGGAGAGGGGAGAGCAGGGCGAGAAAGAGAGAGATGTGGAGGGAGGGAGAGCAGGGAGAGAGAGAGAGAGAGGTGGAGGGAGGGAGAGCAGGGCGAGAGAGAGATGTGGAGGGAGGGAGAGCAGGGAGAGAGAGAGAGAGAGGTGGGGGGAGGGAGAGCAGGGAGAGAGAGATGTGGAGGGAGGGAGAGCAGGGCGAGAGAGAGGTGGGGGGAGGGAGAGCAGGGCGAGAGAGGGAGAGAGAGGTGGAGGGAGGGAGAGCAGGGCACAGACTGTGTGTGAGGACAGCTCTGAGGACAGACTGTGTGTGAGGACAGCTAGGCTCTGAGGCCAGACTGTGTGTGAGGACAGACTGTGTGTGAGGACAGACTGACAGCTAGGCAAGCTAGGCTCGGAGGCCTCAGAGCATAGCTGTCCTCACACACAGTCTGGCCTCAGAGCCTAGCTGTCCTCACACACAGTCTGTCCTCAGAGCTGTCCTCACACACAGTCTGTCCTCAGAGCTGTCCTCACACACAGTCTGTCCTCAGAGCCTAGCTGTCCTCACACACAGTCTGTCCTCAGAGCTGTCCTCACACACAGTCTGTCCTCAGAGCTGTCCTCACACACAGTCTGTCCTCAGAGCCTAGCTGTCCTCACACACAGTCTGTCCTCAGAGCTGTCCTCACACACAGTCTGTCCTCAGAGCCTAGCTGTCCTCACACACAGTCTGTCCTCAGAGCCTAGCTGTCCTCACACACAGTCTGTCCTCAGAGCTGTCCTCACACACAGTCTGTCCTCAGAGCCTGTGATACGAACTGCGTAAACACTCAGAAACTACAGGAACCCTGTGATACGAACAGCGTATAACACTCAGAATCTACAGGAACCCTGTGATACGAACATCGTTTATGAACATCAGTTGAATATAACCTCTTGGTGACAACAACAACAACAACAACAACACAGTAACCGCTAAGGAATTCTGGAATGTTCTGATTACACACTTCCTGTTTCAACGTTAAACAGAGATTAAACTAGTCTTCTGTTTCAACTTCCTGTTAAAGTTCTCTTCATCCCCCCCCCCCGGCCAGACAGTGTTCTGGTTGGTACGGTAACAGCTCGCAGTCCTGGGTTCAAATAGTACTTAGTACAATAGTACAAAACAACAAACAAAAACTTTAAAATGCTTGCAGCGTTGGCTTTATCCTGCCTGGAGTGCATGACGGCCGGGGTTTTCACCTTCTACACTATTCGATGGGTTTCATTTATCCAGGCAAGCTCAATCGACCCCAGACTGAAGTACATCACGTGATTTCAAATAGTGTTTGAACCCAGGTCTAGTACGAGCGCTAGCCTGTTACCTTCCTTCAGTCACAACGGGTTTGTATTTCACACGGAGGGAGACGGCGATCCTAAATGGCACCCTATTCCCTAAGTAGGGCGCTACTTTCGACCAGGGCCCCACAGGGCCCAAGCACTACGTAGGGAATAAGGGTTCGGCATTGAGGAGACAGCCTGCCCTCCCTGACAGCGCTCAACATCCAGTTCTCAGAGACTTACTTACGAATTCTAAAACAGCCTCAAGTCTTGCTCTATATTTTATACAAGTTGAATATTTTAAAATATCAACCCACTCAACAGCCAATGAAAGCATTTCTTACTGGGACCGTCTGTGCTAAAAATAACATCTCATCTGTCCTATCACATTACAGAGGGATTCATCACCCTTCTATCACGCCCTTCATCCTACAGACAACTTCACTCTGGTAAACAGGCCGTCTGTATCAACACAGCTTACTCCATCCCTCTCACTCCCTCCCTCCGCTCCTCATCCCTCTCTCTCCCTCCCTCCCTCCGCTCCTCATCCCTCTCTGCCTCCATCCCCCTCTCTTTCTCTCTCCCTCCCTCCGCTCCTCATCCCTCTCTGCCTCCATCCCTCCCTCTGCTCCTCATCCCTCCCTCCGCTCTTCAGCCATCTCTCCCTCCATCCCTCTCTCTTTATCTCTCCCTCCCTCCGCTCCTCATCCATTTCTCTATCTCTCCCTCTCTCTTTATCTCTCCCTCCATCCCCCTCTCTTCATCTCTCCATCCCTCTCCCCCTCCGTCCCTCTCCCCCTCCGTCCCTCCCTCTCCGTCTCTCCCTCCGTCCCTCTCTCCCTCCGTCCCTCTCCCCATCCGTCCCTCTCTCCCTCAACATCCCAGTCTCTAGAGAGCCCACTGTAGGGAAAGTTAAGTTCCCTCCCATCTCCTCAGCAGGATCACAGTTACAACAGGACAGCAGAGGCAGCATAGCATCTCTATAGTGACTAGAGGAGTGTATTGTCTCCTTAGTGTTGACCAGAGGAGTGTATTGTCTCTATAGTGTTGACCAGAGGAGTGTATTGTCTCCATAGTGATATGTTGACCAGAGGAGTGTATTGTCTCTATAGTGTTGACCAGAGGAGTGTATTGTCTCCATAGTGTTGACCAGAGGAGTGTATTGTCTCTATAGTGTTGACCAGAGGAGTGTAATGTCTCTATAGTGTTGACCAGAGGAGTGTATTGTCTCTGTAGTGTTGACCAGAGGAGTGTATTGTCTCCATAGTGTTGACCAGAGGAGTGTATTGTCTCTATAGTGTTGACCAGAGGAGTGTATTGTCTCTATAGTGATATGTTGACCAGAGGAGTGTATTGTCTCCATAGTGTTGACCAGAGGAGTGTATTGTCTCCATAGTGTTGACCAGAGGAGTGTATTGTCTCCATAGTGTTGACCAGAGGAGTGTATTGTCTCCATAGTGTTGACCAGAGGAGTGTATTGTCTCTATAGTGTTGACTAGAGGAGTGTATTGTCTCCATAGTGTTGACCAGAGGAGTGTATTGTCTCTATAGTGATATGTTGACCAGAGGAGTGTATTGTCTCCATAGTGTTGACCAGAGGAGTGTATTGTCTCTATAGTGTTGACCAGAGGAGTGTATTGTCTCTATAGTGTTGACCAGAGGAGTGTATTGTCTCCATAGTGTTGACCAGAGGAGTGTATTGTCTCCATAGTGTTGACCAGAGGAGTGTATTGTCTCTGTAGTGATGACCAGAGGAGTGTATTGTCTCCATAGTGTTGACCAGAGGAGTGTATTGTCTCTATAGTGTTGACCAGAGGAGTGTATTGTCTCCATAGTGTTGACCAGAGGAGTGTATTGTCTCTATAGTGTTGACCAGAGGAGTGTATTGTCTCCATAGTGTTGACCAGAGGAGTGTATTGTCTCTATAGTGTTGACCAGAGGAGTGTATTGTCTCTGTAGTGATGACCAGAGGAGTGTATTGTCTCCATAGTGTTGACCAGAGGAGTGTATTGTCTCTATAGTGATATATTGACCAGAGGAGTGTATTGTCTCTATAGTGTTGACCAGAGGAGTGTATTGTCTCTATAGTGTTGACCAGAGGAGTGTATTGTCTCTATAGTGTTGACCAGAGGAGTGTATTGTCTCTATAGTGTTGACCAGAGGAGTGTATTGTCTCTATAGTGTTGATCAGAGGAGTGTATTGTCTCCATAGTGTTGACCAGAGGAGTGTATTGTCTCTGTAGTGATGACCAGAGGAGTGTATTGTCTCTGTAGTGTTGACCAGAGGAGTGTATTGTCTCCATAGTGTTGACCAGAGGAGTGTATTGTCTCCATAGTGATATGTTGACCAGAGGAGTGTATTGTCTCCATAGTGTTGACCAGAGGAGTGTATTGTCTCCATAGTGATATGTTGACCAGAGGAGTGATTTGTCTCCATAGTGTTGACCAGAGGAGTGTAGTCTCTATAGTGTTGACCAGAGGAGTGTATTGTCTCCATAGTGTTGACCAGAGGATTGTATTGTCTCTATAGTGTTGACCAGAGGAGTGTATTGTCTCTATAGTGTTGACCAGAGGAGTGTATTGTCTCTATAGTGTTGACCAGAGGAGTGTATTGTCTCCATAGTGATATGTTGACCAGAGGAGTGTATTGTCTCCATAGTGTTGACCAGAGGAGTGTATTGTCTCCATAGTGTTGACCAGAGGAGTGTATTGTCTCTATAGTGTTGACCAGAGGAGTGTATTGTCTCTATAGTGTTGACCAGAGGAGTGTATTGTCTCTATAGTGTTGACCAGAGGAGTGTATTGTCTCTATAGTGTTGACCAGAGGAGTGTATTGTCTCTATAGTGTTGACCAGAGGAGTGTATTGTCTCTATAGTGTTGACCAGAGGAGTGTATTATCTCCATAGTGTTGACCAGAGGAGTGTATTGTCTCTATAGTGTTGACCAGAGGAGTGTATTGTCTCCATAGTGTTGACCAGAGGAGTGTATTGTCTCCATAGTGATATGTTGACCAGAGGAGTGTATTGTCTCTATAGTGTTGACCAGAGGAGTGTATTGTCTCCATAGTGTTGACCAGAGGAGTGTATTGTCTCCATAGTGATATGTTGACCAGAGGAGTGTATTGTCTCTATAGTGTTGACCAGAGGAGTGTATTGTCTCCATAGTGTTGACCAGAGGAGTGTATTGTCTCTATAGTGTTGACCAGAGGAGTGTATTGTCTCTATAGTGTTGACCAGAGGAGTGTATTGTCTCCATAGTGATATGTTGACCAGAGGAGTGTATTGTCTCCATAGTGTTGACCAGAGGAGTGTATTGTCTCCATAGTGTTGACCAGAGGAGTGTATTGTCTCTATAGTGTTGACCAGAGGAGTGTATTGTCTCCATAGTGATATGTTGACCAGAGGAGTGTATTGTCTCCATAGTGTTGACCAGAGGAGTGTATTGTCTCCATAGTGTTGACCAGAGGAGTGTATTGTCTCTGAAGTGTTGACCAGAGGAGTGTATTGTCTCTATAGTGATATGTTGACCAGAGGAGTGTATTGTCTCCATAGTGATGTGTTGACCAACCAGAGGAGTGTATTATCTATATAGTGATATGTTGACCAACCAGAGGAGTGTATTGTCTCCATAGTGATATGTTGACCAACCAGAGGAGTGTATTGTCTCCATAGTGATATGTTGACCAACCAGAGGAGTGTATTGTCTCCATAGTGATGTGTTGACCAACCAGAGGAGTGTATTGTCTCCTTAGTGATGTGTTGACCAACCAGAGGAGTGTATTGTCTCCATAGTGATATGTTGACCAACCAGAGGAGTGTATTGTCTCCATAGTGATGTGTTGATCAACCAGAGGAGTGTATTGTCTCCATAGTGATGTGTTGACCAACCAGAGGAGTGTATTGTCCTTCCCTGCATTCTGCCAAACCTCCAGCTGAACTCATTATGTGTGTTTCTCAAACGGCACCCTAGTACCTCCACACTGGGCAGAAGTAGTGCACTATACAGGGAATCGGGTGTAATTTAGGACACGCTCCCACGTGTTGGTTAGCAGCGATAACACGGCACTAGCAACCCTCAGGGTACCAGTCCAAACGTGACACTAACGATGGATAAATGACCTCTGGAAAACACATGGAACTACAGCTGAAACATCTGGTTGACCTGTACATGACCTCTGGAAACCAATAGAACTACAGCTGAAACATCTGGTTGACCTGTACATGACCTCTGGAAACCAATAGAAAGAGAGAGAAAGACAGAGAGAGAGCGAGAGAAAGACAGATAAAGACAGAGAGAGATAGAGAGACAGAGAGAGAGAGAGAAAGACAGATAAAGACAGAGAGAGATAGAGAGACAGAGACACAGAGAGACAGAGAGAGACAGAGAGAGAGAGACAGAGACAGAGAGAGAGAGAGAGAGACAGAGAGACAGAGAGAGAGAGAGAGACAGAGAGAGAGAGAGTTGAATGGTTTCAGTAATCAGTAATGAGCCTAGTGGAGGAGGAGATCAGAACAGGGTTGCATCACCACGTGGAACCCTACTCCCTTTATAGTGCACTACCTATGAACAGGGCCCATAGGGATCTGGTCTAACGTAGTGCACTACAACATAGATAGATAGGGTGCCATTTGGGATACAAGCCAAGCTGTCTGCTTCCTCGGTCTAAAGGTCAACTCTCATTGCCATTCCAGCAGGGTGAGGACACAAACACATGGTATTCATGCTCAGACACTCCATCCCTCATTAGCATTTATCTCATAAGAGACAACATGCATATATTCACCTACTGCACCCATGACCGCTGTCCTAAATAGCTCCCTATCCAGTACACTACTTTAGACCAGAGCCCTATGGCACCATATTCACTATCCAGTACACTACTTTAGTCCAGAGCCCTATGGCACCATATTCACTATCCAGTACACTACTTTAGACCAGAGCCCTATGGCACCATATTCACTATTCAGTACACTACTTTAGACCAGAGCCCTATGGCACCATATTCACTATCCAGTACACTACTTTAGACCAGAGCCCTATTGCACCATATTCACTATCCAGTACACTACTTTAGACCAGAGCCCTATTGCACCATATTCACTATCCAGTACACTACTTTAGACCAGAGCCCTATGGCACTATATTCACTATCCAGTACACTACTTTAGACCAGAGCCCTATGGCACCATATTCACTATCCAGTACACTACTTTAGACCAGAGCCCTATTGCACCATATTCACTATCCAGTACACTACTTTAGACCAGAGCCCTATTGCACCATATTCACTATCCAGTACACTACTTTAGACCAGAGCCCTATGGCACCATATTCACTATCCAGTACACTACTTTAGACCAGAGCCCTATTGCACCATATTCACTATCCAGTACACTACTTTAGACCAGAGCCCTATGGCACCATATTCCCTATCCAGTACACTACTTTAGACCAGAGCCCTATGGCACCATATTCCCTATTCAGTACACTACTTTAGACCAGAGCCCTATGGCACCATATTCACTATCCAGTACACTACTTTAGACCAGAGCCCAGTCGCGGATTAGAGTGTCATTTGGGACACAGTGTACGTGATCAACTTCTGCTGAGAGAAGAGGACATTACGAGAGACGATACCGTGAGAGTAATGTCTTACTGTGAACAGACATCACCTGTAGATCATCTGTCTTACTGTAAACAGACATCGCCTGTAGATCATCTGTCTTACTGTAAACAGACATCACCTGTAGATCATCTGTCTTACTGTAAACACCAGACATCACCTATAGATCATCTGTCTTACTGTAAACAGACATCACCTATAGATCATCTGTCTTACTGTAAACACCAGACATCACCTGTAGATCATCTGTCTTACTGTAAACAGACATCGCCTGTAGATCATCTGTCTTACTGTAAACAGACATCACCTGTAGATCATCTGTCTTACTGTAAACAGACATCACCTGTAGATCATCTGTCTTACTGTAAACACCAGACATCGACTGTAGATCATCTGTCTGTAAACACCAGACATCACCTACAGATCATCTGTCTGTAAACACCAGACATCACCTATAGATCATCTGTCTGTAAACACCAGACATCACCTATAGATCATCTGTCTGTAAACACCAGACATCGCCTGTAGATCATCTGTCTGTAAACACCAGACATCGCCTGTAGATCATCTGTCTGTAAACACCAGACATCACCTACAGATCATCTGTCTGTAAACACCAGACATCGCCTGTAGATCATCTGTCTGTAAACACCAGACATCGCCTGTAGATCATCTGTCTGTAAACACCAGACATCACCTATAGATCATCTGTCTGTAAACACCAGACATCGCCTGTAGATCATCTGTCTGTAAACACCAGACATCACCTATAGATCATCTGTCTGTAAACACCAGACATCGCCTGTAGATCATCTGTCTGTAAACACCAGACATCACCTATAGATCATCTGTCTGTAAACACCAGACATCACCTATAGATCATCTGTCTGTAAACACCAGACATCACCTATAGATCATCTGTCTGTAAACACCAGACATCGCCTGTAGATCATCTGTCTGTAAACACCAGACATCACCTATAGATCATCTGTCTGTAAACACCAGACATCGCCTGTAGATCATCTGTCTGTAAACACCAGACATCGCCTGTAGATCATCTGTCTGTAAACACCAGACATCGCCTGTAGATCATCTGTCTGTAAACACCAGACATCGCCTGTAGATCATCTGTCTGTAAACACCAGACATCACCTATAGATCATCTGTCTGTAAACACCAGACATCACCTATAGATCATCTGTCTGTAAACACCAGACATCGCTTGTAGATCATCTGTCTGTAAACACCAGACATCGCCTGTAGATCATCTGTCTGTAAACACCAGACATCACCTGTAGATCATCTGTCTGTAAACACCAGACATCGCCTGTAGATCATCTGTCTGTAAACACCAGACATCGCCTGTAGATCATCTGTCTGTAAACACCAGACATCGCCTGTAGATCATCTGTCTGTAAACACCAGACATCACCTATAGATCATCTGTCTGTAAACACCAGACATCGCCTGTAGATCATCTGTCTGTAAACACCAGACATCACCTATAGATCATCTGTCTGTAAACACCAGACATCGCCTGTAGATCATCTGTCTGTAAACACCAGACATCACCTGTAGATCATCTGTCTGTAAACACCAGACATCACCTATAGATCATCTGTCTGTAAACACCAGACATCGCCTGTAGATCATCTGTCTGTAAACACCAGACATCACCTGTAGATCATCTGTCTGTAAACACCAGACATCACCTATAGATCATCTGTCTGTAAACACCAGACATCGCATGTAGATCTTTAACATATAGCTGAAGGAGTGTGTGTATTGATGAGTTGGCGTGTGTGGAGGCCCTGTCCTCTCTCTCTCCTCTGCTGAATCCTAGAGATGTAACTGAACATCATTAAAAGAGGAGGGCACACGACTCCTGGGTGATGCTAATGGTTAACTTGGCCCCCAGAACACTCGGGCTAAACAGTGTCGGTTGCTGTGACTGCTGGCATCTCAACGATATTAAGCCTTGTGTCAAGACTCCATTTGAAGGTCACCACCACTCAACGACGAGGAGGAGGGAAGGAGAGGAGAGGAGGAGGGGAGGAGAGGAGGGGGGGAGAGGAGGGGGTAGAGGGGAGGAGGGGAGAGAGATGAGGTGGGAAGAGAGGAGGTGGGGAGAGAGGGGAGGTGAGAGAGAGGGTAGAGAGGGGAGGGGAGAGAGAGGAGGTGAAAAGAGAGGGTAGAGAGAGGAGGTGGGGAGAGAGGAGATGGGGAGAGAGGAGGGGAGGAGAGGGAAGATGAGAGAAAAATGGAGAGGAGGGGGGAGAAAGATGAGGGGAGAGAGAGGGGGTGAGAGAGAGGTGAAAAGAGAGGGCAGAGAGGGGAGGTGGGGAGAGAGGGGAGGGTAGAGAGAGGAGGTGGGGAGAGAGGAGGTGGGGAGAGAGGGGAGGGTAGAGAGAGGAGGGGGGAGAGAGGAGGGGGGAGAGAAGAGGTGGGGAGAGAGGGGAGATGGGGAAAGAGGAGAGGTGGGGAGAGAGGGGAGGGTAGAGAGGGGAGATGGGGAGAGAGGAGAGGTGGGGAGAGAGGGGAGGGTAGAGAGAGGAGGGGGGAGAGAAGAGGTGGGGAGAGAGGGGAGATGGAGAGAGAGGAGGGGGGGGAGAGGAGGTGGGGAGAGAGGGGAGATGGAGAGAGAGGAGGTGGGGAGAGAGGGGAGATGGAGAGAGAGGAGGGGGGAGAGAGGAGGTGGGGAGAGTAGAGAGAGGAGGTGGGGAGAGAGGGGAGGTGGGTAGAGAGGTGGGGGGGAGAGAGAGGTGGTGAGAGAGGGGAGGTGGGCAGAGAGGAGAGGTGGGTAGAGAGGATCAGAGAGAGACACAAATTAACGGAGAGGTCCGCTCCACTGGCCTCCCCCCACGTCTCCCCCCTGTCTGGAGAGGCCTCACCCAGTCAGCAATTAAAAAGACATGGACCACCACACACCTCACACACACACACACACACACACACACACACATACACACACACACACACACACACAATATTTCTGTGGGAATCATCTCAACCCCTCTACAGTAGCTGCAGAGAACCTACTGTCCTATAGTTTAACTGTAGTTATAACAGACAGTATAAACCTACTGTCCTATAGTTTAACTGTAGTTATAACAGACAGTATAAACCTACTGTCCTATACCAGTCTGTCAGAACAGCCCTGACAACACAATACCAGTCTGTCAGAACAGCCCGGACAACACAATACCAGTCTGTCAGAACAGCCCTGACTACCTTCAGGGGATCTGGGATCCACATTAAGGACACTGTCTACCTTCAGGGGAGCTGGGATCCACCTTAAGGACACTGTCTACCTTCAGGGGATCTGGGATCCACATTAAGGACACTGTCTACCTTCAGGGGATCTGGGATCCACATTAAGGACACTGTCTACCTTCAGGGGATCTGGGATCCACATTAAGGACACTGTCTACCTTCAGGGCATCTGGGATCCACATTAAGGACACTGTCTACCTTCAGGGCATCTGGGATCCACATTAAGGACACTGTCTACCTTCAGGGGATCTGGGATCCACATTAAGGACACTGTCTACCTTCAGGGGATCTGGGATCCACATTAAGGACACTGTCTACCTTCAGGGGATCTGGGATCCACATTAAGGACACTGTCTACCTTCAGGGCATCTGGGATCCACATTAAGGACACTGTCTACCTTCAGGGGATCTGGGATCCACATTAACGTTTGGGAGACACTCTTGAGACCACACACACACACAGCGACCGTTTGGGAGACACTCCTGAGACCACGCACACACACAGCGACCGTTTGGGAGACACTCCTGAGACCACGCACACACACAGCGATCGTTTGGGAGACACTCCTGAGACCACACACACACAGCGATCGTTTGGGAGTCACTCCTGAGACCACACACACACAGCGATCGTTTGGGAGTCACTCCTGAGACCACGCACACACACAGCGACCGTTTGGGAGTCACTCCTGAGACCACGCACACACACAGCGACCGTTTGGGAGACACTCCTGAGACCACGCACACACACAGCGATCGTTTGGGAGTCACTCCTGAGACACCACACACACAGCGACTGTTTGGGAGACACTCCTGAGACCACACACACACAGTGACCATTTGGGAGACACTCCTGAGACACCACACACACAGCGACCGTTTGGGAGACACTCCTGAAACCCCCTGGAGAAAAATAATTGAGTAGAGTGGAGTCGGTTGAGTTTCCTTGACCCCAAAAAAGGAGGGTGAGTGTATTTCTGTTTTTGAAATAGTGTGTTTGAAAGAGTAAGTGTGTGTATGAGAATGGGTGTGTATGTTTGAGTGTGTGTGTGTGTGTGTGTGTGTGTGTGTGTGAGGCAGAGGAACTGAAGGATCATCTTTAGGAGGAGGGGAAAAAGGAGGTGAAGGAAGAGGGGGGTGCCTTTAGGGACTGAAAGGTTACAGTAAGTGCAGTATTTATCTCCTTTATGCCGAGAGCTCCCATGGGGCCACAGGACCATAACAATAAATCACTACTGACAGAGAGACGAGGAACTCAACCACTTAGAAAGTCTATAGCTGAGCAACAAGTCTATATGGTGGGGTGGAGTGGAGTTCACCATGGAGAAATAAACTGTGGATGAATACTGTATACAGGTTTACTGTGGATGAATACTGCATACTGGTTCACTGTGGATAAATACTGTATACTGGTTTACTGTGGATAAATACTGTTTACTGTGGATATTTACTGTATACTGGTTCACTGTGGATAAATACTGTTTACTGGTTTACTGTGGATGAATACTGTATACTGGTTTACTGTGGATAAATACTGTATACTGGTTCACTGTGGGTAAATACTGTATACTGGTTCACTGTGGATAAATACTGTATACTGGTTTACTGTGGATGAATACTGTATACTGGTTTACTGTGGATAAATACTGTATACTGTGGATGAATACTGTATAATGGTTTACTGTGGATGAATAATGTTTACTGTGGATGAATACTGTATACTGGTTTACTGTGGATAAATACTGTTTACTGTGGATGAATACTGTATACTGGTTTACTGTGGGTAAATACTGTATACTGGTTTACTGTGGATGAATACTGTATACTGGTTTACTGTGGATAAATACTGTATACTGGTTCACTGTGGGTAAATACTGTATACTGGTTCACTGTGGATAAATACTGTATACTGGTTTACTGTGGATGAATACTGTATACTGGTTTACTGTGGATAAATACTGTATACTGGTTCACTGTGGATGAATACTGTTTACTGGTTCACTGTGGATAAATACTGTATACTGGTTCACTGTGGATGAATACTGTTTACTGGTTCACTGTGGATAAATACTGTATACTGGTTCACTGTGGATAAATACTGTTTACTGGTTCACTGTGGATAAATACTGTATACTGGTTCACTGTGGATAAATACTGTGTACTGTGGATAAATACTCTATACTGGTTCAATGTGGATAAATACTGTATACTGGTTTACTGTGGATGAATACTGTATAATGGTTTACTGTGGATGAATAATGTTTACTGTGGATGAATACTGTATACTGGTTTACTGTGGATAAATACTGTTTACTGTGGATGAATACTGTATACTGGTTTACTGTGGATAACTACTGTATACTGGTTTACTGTGGATGAATACTGTATACTGGTTTACTGTGGATAAATACTGTATACTGGTTTACTGTGGATAAATACTGTACACTGGTTCAATGTGGATAAATACTGTATACTGGTTTACTGTGGATAAATACTGTATACTGGTTTACTGTGGATAAATACTGTACACTGGTTCAATGTGGATAAATACTGTATACTGGTTTACTGTGGATAAATACTGTACACTGGTTTACTGTGGATAAATACTGTATAATGGTTCACTGTGGATAAATACTGTATTGGGGATATTATATTGGATAAATTACAGCAGGTACAAACACAAGCAACACACACACACACACACACACACACACACACACACCAGGGAGCAGTGTTTTCCTTAGTCTAGCAGAACACAGTAAATCCCCAGAGGTCACCAGATCACAGAGCAGGTTGATGTGGTCTGGAAGCTAATTGGCTTTACAGGACAGGGCTTCGGGTCTGAGTCACACACACTGATCAAAACACTGCCAGGTTCATTCATACACACTGATCAAAACACTTCCAGGTTCATTCATACACACTGATCAAAACACTGCCAGGTTCATTCACACACACTGATCAAAACACTGCCAGGTTCATTCATACACACTGATCAAAACACTGCCAGGTTCATTCATACACACTGATCAAAACACTGCCAGGTTCATTCATACACACTGATCAAAACACTGCCAGGTTCATTCATACACACTGATCAAAACACTGCCAGGTTCATTCATACACACTGATCAAAACACTGCCAGGTTCATTCATACACACTGATCAAAACACTGCCAGGTTCATTCATACACACTGATCAAAACATTGCCAGGTTCATTCATACACACTGATCAAAACACTGCCAGGTTCATTCATACACACTGATCAAAACACTTCCAGGTTCATCTATAAACACACTGATCAAAACACTGCCAGGTTCATTCATACACACTGATCAAAACACTGCCAGGTTCATCTATAAACACACTGATCAAAACACTTCCAGGTTCATCTATAAACACACTGATCAAAACACTGCCAGGTTCATCTATAAACACACACTGATCAAAACACTTCCAGGTTCATCTATAAACACACTGATCAAAACACTGCCAGGTTCATCTATAAACACACTGATCAAAACACTTCCAGGTTCATCTATAAACACACTGATCAAAACACTTCCAGGTTCATCCAAACACACTGATCAAAACACTTCCAGGTTCATCTATAAACACACTGATCAAAACACTTCCAGGTTCATCTATAAACACACTGATCAAAACACTTCCAGGTTCATCTATAAACACACTGATCAAAACACTTCCAGGTTCATCTATAAACACACTGATCAAAACACTTCCAGGTTCATCTATAAACACACACTGATCAAAACACTTCCAGGTTCATCTATAAACACACTGATCAAAACACTTCCAGGTTCATCTATAAACACACTGATCAAAACACTTCCAGGTTCATCTATAAACACACACTGATCAAAACACTTCCAGGTTCATCTATAAACACACTGATCAAAACACTTCCAGGTTCATCTATAAACACACTGATCAAAACACTGCCAGGTTCATTCATACACACTGATCAAAACACTGCCAGGTTCATCTATAAACACACTGATCAAAACACTTCCAGGTTCATCTATAAACACACACTGATCAAAACACTTCCAGGTTCATCTATAAACACACACTGATCAAAACACTTCCAGGTTCATCTATAAACACACACTGATCAAAACACTTCCAGGTTCATCTATAAACACACTGATCAAAACACTTCCAGGTTCATCTATAAACACACACTGATCAAAACACTTCCAGGTTCATCTATAAACACACTGATCAAAACACTTCCAGGTTCATCTATAAACACACTGATCAAAACACTTCCAGGTTCATCTATAAACACACTGATCAAAACACTTCCAGGTTCATCCAAACACACTGATCAAAACACTTCCAGGTTCATCTATAAACACACTGATCAAAACACTTCCAGGTTCATCTATAAACACACACTGATCAAAACACTTCCAGGTTCATCTATAAACACACTGATCAAAACACTTCCAGGTTCATCTATAAACACACTGATCAAAACACTTCCAGGTTCATCTATAAACACACACTGATCAAAACACTTCCAGGTTCATCTATAAACACACTGATCAAAACACTTCCAGGTTCATCTATAAACACACTGATCAAAACACTGCCAGGTTCATTCATACACACTGATCAAAACACTGCCAGGTTCATCTATAAACACACTGATCAAAACACTTCCAGGTTCATCTATAAACACACACTGATCAAAACACTTCCAGGTTCATCTATAAACACACACTGATCAAAACACTTCCAGGTTCATCTATAAACACACACTGATCAAAACACTTCCAGGTTCATCTATAAACACACTGATCAAAACACTTCCAGGTTCATCTATAAACACACACTGATCAAAACACTTCCAGGTTCATCTATAAACACACTGATCAAAACACTTCCAGGTTCATCTATAAACACACACTGATCAAAACACTTCCAGGTTCATCTATAAACACACTGATCAAAACACTTCCAGGTTCATCTATAAACACACTGATCAAAACACTTCCAGGTTCATCTATAAACACACACTGATCAAAACACTTCCAGGTTCATCTATAAACACACTGATCAAAACACTTCCAGGTTCATCTATAAACACACTGATCAAAACACTTCCAGGTTCATCTATAAACACACTGATCAAAACACTGCCAGGTTCATCTATAAACACACACTGATCAAAACACTTCCAGGTTCAACACCAACTGCGTCTGATAAACACACAGGGCCCAACGAGACGGTAACGCTCTCAGCATAACTCCCTCATTTAGCCGTGTTGTTTTCTTTAACGTGAAAACAGAACAACAGATAAGCAGCGTGAGACGTGTGTGTGTGTGAGAGAGAGAGAGAGAGAGAGGGGGGGGAGAGTGAGAGAGAGAGAGAGAGAGAGAGAGAGAGG
>NC_048571.1:4071659-4099159 GCF_013265735.2 Oncorhynchus mykiss | reverse complement strand
GTGTGTGTGTGTGTATGTGTGTGTACAGATCAGTGGCTTTTTACTGAACCTTTATTTTAACAAGGAAGCACATAGGTCTTTTTAAAAAAAATGTTTTTTTACAAATGCGCCCTGTATAAACTCACCATAAACATTCACATTATACCCAAACCATATATAGACTGAATAAAAACATGAAACAATTTCAACGATTTTACTGAGTTACAGTTCATATCAGGAAATCAGTCAATTAAAATACATTCATTAGGTCCTAGTCTATGGATTTAACATGACTGGGCAGGGGCTCAGCCTTGGGGGGGGCATAGGCCCACCCACCCAGTGGGGAGCCAGGCACAGCCAATCAGAATGAGTTTTTCCCCGACAAAAAGGGGTTTATTACAGACAGACATGCTCAGTTTCATCAGCTGTCCGGGTGGCTGGTCTGGGAACAGGTTTTGGTTGGCCCACATAGAGAGGTAAACTTTGGGAACAGGTATTGGTTGGCCCACATAGAGAGGTAAAATCTGGGAACAGGTATTGGTTGGCCCACATAGAGAGGTAAAATCTGGGAACAGGTATTGGTTGGCCCACATAGAGAGGTAAAATCTGGGAACAGGTATTGGTTGGCCCACATAGAGGGGTAAAATCTGGGAACAGGTATTGGTTGGCCCACATAGAGAGGTAAAATCTGGGAACAGGTATTGGTTGGCCCACAGATTTCTCTCCTGTATGAGTTGTTAAGGATGGATCAGCCACATGACACTGTGCCCTGAGCACACCACAGGAGGCCTGTATCTCTCTCTCTCTCTCCCTTTTCATTTTCTCTCCTGTCTTCCTCCACCCTGCTGCACAGTGGTGACGACACGCTGAGAGACAAAGCAACCGATAAACCTAGACACCTCATCTCTTCTCCTCTTTCTACACCTGGGGTGCAGCTTGTCTCTCTCGCTCTGTCTCTCCCTTCACCCTTCTCTCTCGCTCTCCCTTCCTCGCTCTCCCTTTGCCCCTCTCTCTCTCTTTCCCTTCCTCTCTCTTCCTTCGCCCCTCTCTCTCTCTCTCTCCCTTCACCCCCCCTCTCTCTCTCTCTTTCCCTTCACCTCTCTCTCTCTCCCTTCGCCCCCCCCACTCTCTCCCCCTTCCTCTCTCTCCCTTCGACCTTTCTCTCTCTCTCCCTTCGCCCCCCCCACTCTCTCCATTCCTCTCTCTCCCTTCGCCCCTCTCTCTCTCTCCCTTCACCCCTCTCTCTCTCTCTCCCTTCGCCCCTCTCTCTCTCTCCCTTCGCCCCTCTCTCTCTCCCCCTCTCTCTCTCTCCCTTCGCCCCTCTCTCTCTCTCCCTTTGCCCCTCTCTCTCTCCCCCTCTCTCTCTCTCCCTTCGCCCCTCTCTCTCTCTGACTTTCTGTCAGCGTGCTACAGGTTCGCTCTAGGAAGCAACATGTTTAGATGTTGTCAACGCCGGATCTGCTGCTGTTCTGAATAATAAATAACACTGTTTTCTGTTGTATTATGGAGAAGCTGTGACACTAATACTGCAGTGAAACAATATCCCTGTTGAAAGAAGCGTGTGGGTTTTGTGGTTTAACCCACCTAAGTATCAGTGTCTCCTTAATGAAAGAGTGGGATTTGACACAGTGAGTCTTTATCAAGCCCCCTTCCTAACGACCACAAGAACCTAATTACTAAGATAATAATTACATCCTCTATCTCTCTCTGTGTTTCTCTCTCTCCCTCTGTGTGTCTCTCTCTCTCTCCCTCTGTGTGTGTATCTCTCTCTCTCCCTCTGTGTGTGTCTCTCTCTCTCTCTCCCTCTGTGTTTCTCTCTCTCCCCCTCTCTCTAGTCTCTCTCTCTCTCTCCCTCCCTCTCTCTCGAACATCGGGAATAGAATAGTTAATCTCTTCATCTGAGAGGAGTGAATTCAATTGACCTCTGCTGCATTAGGAGTAATTGCTTTCTCCTCCAGCCTCATTTTATAACATAGTGGCACACACACACACACACACACACACACACACACACACACACACACACACACACACACACACACACACACACACACACACACACACAGTTCCATCAGAGAGGCTGATTATGACACACAGGTGAGGACATTGACTGTCAGGTACAGAACAGTATCTGATGGTTGTACTAGAGAGAGGTACTAGAGAGAGAGAGAGAGAGAGACTAGAGAGAGGAATGGCTAGAGAGAGAGGTACTAGAGAGAGGTACTAGAGAGAGACTAGAGAGAGGAATGGCTAGAGAGAGAGGTACTAGAGAGAGGTACTAGAGAGAGAGAGAGAGAGACTAGAGAGAGGAATGGCTAGAGAGAGAGGTACTAGAGAGAGGTACTAGAGAGAGAGAGAGAGAGACTAGAGAGAGGTACTAGAGAGAGAGAGAGAGACTAGAGAGAGGAATGGCTAGAGAGAGAGGTACTAGAGAGAGGTACTAGAGAGAGAGAGAGAGAGAGACTAGAGAGAGGAATGGCTAGAGAGAGAGGTACTAGAGAGAGGAATGATAGAGAGATGGGGGGAGAGAGAGGTACTAGAGAGAGGAATGATAGAGAGATGGGGGAGAGAGAGAGACTAGAGAGAGGAATATGGGAGAGAGAGACACTAGAGAGGGGAATGATAGAGAGATGGGGGGAGAGAGAGAGACTAGAGAGAGGAATGGATAGAGAGATGGGGGGGGGGGAGAGACTAGAGAGAGGAATATGGGAGAGAGAGACACTAGAGAGGGGAATGAAAGAGAGAGAGAGACTAGAGAGAGGAATGAGAGGGAGAGAGAG
Organism: Oncorhynchus mykiss; assembly: GCF_013265735.2. NCBI lineage: Eukaryota > Metazoa > Chordata > Actinopteri > Salmoniformes > Salmonidae > Oncorhynchus > Oncorhynchus mykiss. The sequence continues at coordinate 4,096,400 of NC_048571.1, read as the reverse complement.
AGACTAGATAGAGGAATGAGAGAGAGAGAGACTAGAGGGGAATGATAGAGAGACTAGAGAGAGGAATGGATAGAGAGAGAGAGAGACTAGAGAGGGGAATGATAGAGAGAGAGACTAGAGGGAGAAATGGATAGAGAGATGGAGAGAGAGAGAGAGGAATGGATAGAGAGATGGGAGAGAGGAATGGCTAGAGAGATGGGGGAGAGAGAGACTAGAGAGAGGATTGGATAGAGACTAGAGAGAGGAATGGATAGAGAGATGGGAGAGTAGAGAGAGGAATGGATAGAGAGATGGGGAGAGAGTAGAGAGAGGAATGGATAGAGAGATGGGAGAAAGGAGAGAGAGGAATGGATAGAGAGATGGGAGAGAGTAGAGAGAGGAATGGATAGAGACTAGAGAGAGGGATGGATAGAGAGATGGGGAGAGAGTAGAGAGAATAAAGAGGACAAGGAACAGAAGGAGGGGGGTTGTACCACTAGTCCTGATCCATGAGAGACAGACCTGTTGCTGTCGTCCATCTCATCACACGACCCAGTACAACAGCACAGAGAAACGGAAGCCAGCCCATCCCCCCTGGACTCTATCATTTCTGTATGATCCAGCCAGCCAAGCAGCACACACACACACACACACACACACACACACACACACACACACACACACACACACACACACACACACACCCACCCACCCACAGTCCAAAGCCCATTGTGCAGTCATTGGTCAAAACACTTCAGCACTAATTATGAGAGCAGCTGTGTATTAACAAGCCTTGACCAATAACCTGGATGTCAATGAAGATGATCAGCCTCCCTGTCCTCTCCCTTTCTCTCCTCTCCTCTTCCTTTCTCTCCTCCTCTTCTCTCCCTTTCTCTCCTCCTCTTCTCTCCCTTTCTCTCCTACTCTCCTCTCCCTTTCTCTTCTCTCCTCTCCCTTTCCACTCCCTTTCTCTCCTCTCCCTTTCTCTCCTCTCCTCTCCCTTTCTCTCCTCTCCTCTCCCTTTCTCTCCTCTCCTCTCCCTTTCCTCTCCTCTCCCTTTCCTTTCCTCTCCTCTCCCTTTCCTCTCCCCTCCTCTCCCTTTCTCTCCTCTCCTCTCCCTTTTCTCTCCTCTCCTCACCCTTTTCTCTCCTCTCCTCTCCCTTCCTCTCCTCTTCTCTCATACTCTCCTCTCCCTTCCTCTCCTCTCCCTTTCTCTTCTCTCCTCTCCCTTTCTCTCCTCTCCTCTCCCTTTCCTCTCACTTTCTCTCCTCTCCTCTCCCTTTCTCTCCTCTCCTCTCCCTTTTCTCTCCTCTCAACTCCCTTTCCTCTCCTCTCCCCACCTCCCATCCTCTCTCTCTCTCGTTCTCTCCTCTCCCCACCTCCCTTCCTCTCTCTCTCTCCCTAGTATTCTCCTCTCCTCACTTCCCTTCCTCTCTCTCTCTCTCTAGTCCTCTCCTCTCCCCACCTCCCTTCCTCTCCTCTCCCCACCTCTCTCTCTCTCCCTAGTCCTCTCCTCACCTCCCTTCCTCTCTCTCTCTCTAGTCCTCCTCTCCTCTCCTCACCTCCCTTCATCTCTCTCTCTCTAGTCCTCTCCTCTCCCCACCTCCCTTCCTCACCTCTCCCCACCTCCCTTCCTCTCTCTCTCCCTAGTCCTCTCCTCACCCCACCTCCCATCCTCTCTCTCTCTCGTTCTCTCCTCTCCTCACCTCCCCTCCCTCCCTTCCTCTCTCTCTCTCCCTAGTCCTCTCCTCTCCTCACCTCCCTTCCTCTCTCTCTCTCCCTAGTCCTCTCCTCACCCCACCTCCCATCCTCTCTCTCTCTCGTTCTCTCCTCTCCTCACCTCCCTTCCTCTCTCTCTCTCCCTAGTCCTCTCCTCACCCCACCTCCCATCCTCTCTCTCTCTCGTTCTCTCCTCTCCTCACCTCCCTTCCTCTCTCTCTCTCCCTAGTCCTCTCCTCTCCTCACCTCCCTTCCTCTCCTCTCCCCACCTCCCTTCCTCTCTCTCTCTCTAGTCCTCTCCTCCTCTCTCTCTCTAGTCCTCTCCTTTCCTCACCTCCCTTCCTCTCTCTCTCTAGTTCTCTCCTCTCCCCACCTCCCTTCCTCTCTCTCTCTCTAGTTCTCTCTTCTCCCCACCTCCCTAGTCCTCTCCTCTGTGTGTGAATGTATGTAACAGCGGTCTCATCTTGTCATAATCACTTCCTGTTGGAAGGCTGGTTGATGTCGTCGTCGGTGACAACCAAACAAAACGGTGTGTTCTTTGAGAAGAAAAGCAGCAGCATCATTGGGGAACTAAGAATACAAACTCTAAACAAAACAGAAAAGCCCTTTGCTCTCTCTTGAAGACAGAAGGAGCAGAAGATGACGTTACCTGGTCTAATTATTCTCCCTGATAGTTCTCTACTTTCTCTGGTCTAATTATTATCCCTGATAGTTCTCTACTTTCTCTGGTCTAATTATTCTCCCTGATAGTTCTCTACTTTCTCTGGTCTAATTATTCCACCTGATAGTTCTCTACTTTCTCTGGTCTAATTATTCCACCTGATAGTTCTCTACTTTCTCTGGTCTAATTATTATCCCTGATAGTTCTCTACTTTCTCTGGTCTAATTATTCCACCTGATAGTTCTCTACTTTCTCTGGTCTAATTATTATCCCTGATAGTTCTCTACTTTCTCTGGTCTAATTATTATCCCTGATAGTTCTCTACTTTCTCTGGTCTAATTATTATCCCTGATAGTTCTCTACTTTCTCTGGTCTAATTATTATCCCTGATAGTTCTCTACTTTCTCTGGTCTAATTATTATCCCTGATAGTTCTCTACTTTCTCTGGTCTAATTATTCTCCCTGATAGTTCTCTACTTTCTCTGGTCTAATTATTATCCCTGATAGTTCTCTACTTTCTCTGGTCTAATTATTCCACCTGATAGTTCTCTACTTTCTCTGGTCTAATTATTCCACCTGATAGTTCTCTACTTTCTCTGGTCTAATTATTATCCCTGATAGTTCTCTACTTTCTCTGGTCTAATTATTCCACCTGATAGTTCTCTACTTTCTCTGGTCTAATTATTATCCCTGATAGTTCTCTACTTTCTCTGGTCTAATTATTCCACCTGATAGTTCTCTACTTTCTCTGGTCTAATTATTCTCCCTGATAGTTCTCTACTTTCTCTGGTCTAATTATTCCACCTGATAGTTCTCTACTTTCTCTGGTCTAATTATTCTCCCTGATAGTTCTCTACTTTCTCTGGTCTAATTATTCCACCTGATAGTCCTCTACTTTCTCTGGTCTAATTATTCTCACTGATATATGTATTCTCCCTCCCTCCCTCCCCCCTCTCTCTCCTTCTCCCTCCCCCCTCTCTCCTTCTCCCTCCCTCCCTCGCTCTCCTTCTCCCTCTCTCCTTCTCCCTCCCTCCCTCTCTCTCCTTCTCCCTCCCTCCCTCCCTCCTTCCCTCCCTCCCTTTCCTTCTCCCTCCCTCCCTCTCCTTCTCCCTCCCTCCCTCTCCCTCCCTCCCTCCCTCCCTCCCTCCCTCCCCCCTCTCTCTCCAGACCTGAATAGAAGGTATAATGTAGAGGCCTGGTTAGGTGGTTAGGTAACATGATGATGTGTTGTGTTAATTAGTTAGGTAATGAAGGGCTGTGTAGCTCAACAGGGCCACACATACGGCCTGCTGTGGGGAACAGGGCCACACATACAGCCTGCTGTGGGGAACAGGGCCACACATACGGCCTGCTGTGGGGAACAGGGCCACACAAACGGCCTGCTGTGGGGAACAGGGCCACACATACGGCCTGCTGTGGGGAACAGGGCCACACATACAGCCTGCTGTGGGGAACAGGGCCACACATACGGCCTGCTGTGGGGAACAGGGCCACACATACGGCCTGCTGTGGGGAACAGGGCCACACATACGGCCTGCTGTGGAGAACAGGGCCACACATACGGCCCAGGGAGACAATGAAAGGAGATTTTACTGTCAACGTCTTGGCAGAGTCTTCCTTAAGGACACCGGCCTTCAGGAGAGGAAAGGAAACATCTGCCACATAAAACCCACGTTCTCCCGTCCCAATTTACTGGGAGAACGAAACCAAAAGATGAAGTGATGCCTGGCAACTAGAACACGATTCTCTTCCTCTTCTCGTCTCGACAGAGGATCCTGGGACGTCTCTCTGTACTCTGACTCCCACTCTCTGTCTCCTAATTACTCCCCATGAGATCCTGGGTATGCCGGCCTACGTGAACGAAGGCCCGCCACACACACACACACACACACACACACACACACACATCCATTGCAAACACAGAGGACGAGACTCATATGCACGTGAGGGTGTGAATGATCCCCTCTCTTTGCAGAGATCCATACTGCTGCTACCACACACACACACACACACACACACACACACACAGGGGCCAACCCCTGCTGTCTCTTTCTGATACAGATTCATCCCTCCAGTAAGGAGGTCCAGAACCATGTTACTGCTGTCTCTCTGATACAGATTCATACCTCCAGTAAGGAGGTCCAGAACCAACAGAACCAGGTTACTGCTGTCTCTCTGATACAGATTCATCCCTCCAGTAAGGAGGTCCAGAACCATGTTACTGCTGTCTCTCTGATACAGATTCATCCCTCCAGTAAGGAGGTCCAGAACCAACAGAACCAGGTTACTACTGTCTCTCTGATACAGATTCATCCCTCCAGTAAGGAGGTCCAGAACCAACAGAACCATGTTACTACTGTCTCTCTGATACAGATTCATCCCTCCAGTAAGGAGGTCCAGAACCAACAGAACCATGTTACTACTGTCTCTCTGATACAGATTCATCCCTCCAGTAAGGAGGTCCAGAACCAACAGAACCAGGTTACTGCTGTCTCTCTGATACAGATTCATCCCTCCAGTAAGGAGGTCCAGAACCAACAGAACCATGTTACTGCGGTCTCTCTGATACAGATTCATCCCTCCAGTAAGGAGGTCCAGAACCAGGTTACTGCTGTCTCTCTGATACAGATTCATCCCTCCAGTAAGGAGGTCCAGAACCAGGTTACTGCTGTCTCTCTGATACAGATTCATCCCTCCAGAACTAACAGAACCAGGTTACTGCTGTCTCTCTGATACAGATTCATCCCTCCAGTAAGGAGGTCCAGAACCAACAGAACCAGGTTACTGCTGTCTCTCTGATACAGATTCATCCCTCCAGTAAGGAGGTCCAGAACCAGGTTACTACTGTCTCTCTGATACAGATTCATCCCTCCAGTAAGGAGGTCCAGAACCAACAGAACCAGGTTACTACTGTCTCTCTGATACAGATTCATCCCTCCAGTAAGGAGGTCCAGAACCAACAGAACCAGGTTACTACTGTCTCTCTGATACAGATTCATCCCTCCAGTAAGGAGGTCCAGAACCAACAGAACCAGGTTACTGCTGTCTCTCTGATACAGATTCATCCCTCCAGTAAGGAGGTCCAGAACCAGGTTACTACTGTCTCTCTGATACAGATTCATCCCTCCAGTAAGGAGGTCCAGAACCAACAGAACCAGGTTACTACTGTCTCTCTGATACAGATTCATCCCTCCAGTAAGGAGGTCCAGAACCAACAGAACCAGGTTACTACTGTCTCTCTGATACAGATTCATACCTCCAGTAAGGAGGTCCAGAACCATGTTACTGCTGTCTCTCTGATACAGATTCATCCCTCCAGTAAGGAGGTCCAGAACCAACAGAACCAGGTTACTGCTGTCTCTCTGATACAGATTCATCCCTCCAGTAAGGAGGTCCAGAACCAACAGAACCAGGTTACTGCTGTCTCTCTGATACAGATTCATCCCTCCAGTAAGGAGGTCCAGAACCAACAGAACCATGTTACGGTATAAGATAAGAGTTCTGCAGGTAAAGTCCAACCACCCTATGGGCTAACAGAACCAGAAAGACAATCCCAAGACAAGGCAGCAGAATAATTAGGAGTGTGTGTGTGTGTGTGTGTGTGTGTGTAGATGTGTGTACTGCGTGTGTGTGTGTGTGCGTGTGTGTGTGTGTACTGCGTGTGTGTGTGTGTGCGTGTGTACATAGATGTGCTTGTTAAAAAGCAAACACAGCATAACTTCAGAAACACGGTTCAAAACAGACCAGTGGAACAGCAGGAGGACCAAATATCAGGTCTGACAACAGATGTAATTGCCGTGGCGACGAGTGGAAAACAGAACAATGAGAGAAACCCATCAGCCAACGAATCTCCTTTAATAAAATATTATAAATTATCTATCTGCTGGGAGAGGGTAGGAAGGAGACGGGAAAGGGGGAGGAGGGGAGGAAGGAGACGGGAAAGGAGGAGGAGGGGAGAAGAGGGAGAGAGAGGAGAAGAGGAGGGGAGAGGGAGAGAGAGGAGAAGAGGAGGGGAGAGGATGAGAGAGGAGGAAAGGAGAGGAGTGGAGAGGATGAGAGAGGAGGAAAGGAGAGGAGAAGAGAGGAAGGGAGAGGAGAAGAGAGGAAGGGAGAGGAGGACAGTAGAAGAGAGGAAGGGAGAGGAGAAGAGAGGAAGGGAGAGGAGGACGGGAGAAGAGAGGAAGGGAGAGGAGGAAAGGAGAGGATGGGTTTGAAGCCATCAGCACAGCGAGACAAGCCTGGTAGGGTAGCCTGAAACAATGGATAGAGAAAGAGAGGAGAGCGTTTTTGAGGGAGAGAGAGAGAGGTGAGAGAGGGGTGGAGAGAGAAAGAGAGAGAAGGGGGAGAGAGAAAGAGAGAGAAGGGGGGAGAGAGAAAGAGAGAGAAGGGGGAGAGAGAAAGAGAGAGAAGGGGGGAGAGAGAAAGAGAGAGAAGGGGGAGAGAGAAAGAGAGAGAAGGGGGAGAGAGAAAGAGAGAGAAGGGGGGAGAGAGAAAGAGAGAGAAGGGGGAGAGAGAAAGAGAGAGAAGGGGGGAGAGAGAAAGAGAGAGAAGGGGGAGAGAGAAAGAGAGAGAAGGGGGGAGAGAGAAAGAGAGAGAAGGGGGAGAGAGAAAGAGAGAGAAGGGGGAGAGAGAAAGAGAGAGAAGGGGGGAGAGAGAAAGAGAGAGAAGGGGGAGAGAGAAAGAGAGAGAAGGGGGGAGAGAGAAAGAGAGAGAAGGGGGGAGAGAGAAAGGGGGAGAGAGAAAGAGAGAGAAGGGGGAGAGAGAAAGAGAGAGAAGGGGGGAGAGAGAAAGAGAGAGAAGGGGGAGAGAGAAAGAGAGAGAAGGGGGAGAGAGAAAGAGAGAGAAGGGGGGAGAGAGAAAGAGAGAGAAGGGGGGAGAGAGAAAGAGAGAGAAGGGGGGAGAGAGTAGAGATTAGGATTATTTATTTGACTTTTGTTTCTTGTTTATTTCACTTCCTTTAACAGAGGAAACATACGTCCCACGACAATAAAGACCCTTTGAATGAAATAGAATAGAGAGAGAGAGAGAGAAGGAGGGATGGAGGGAGGGAGAGAGAGAGAGAGAGAGGCCCAGAGGGAGAAGGAGGGATGGAGGGAGGGAGAGAGAGAGAGACAGAGAGAGAAGGAGGGATGGAGGGAGAGAGAGAGAGAGAGACAGAGAGAAAAGGAGGGAGGGAGGGAGGGAGAGAGAGACAGAGAGAGAAGGAGGGAGGGAGGGAGGGAGAGAGAGAGAGAGAGAAGGGGGGAGAGAGAAAGAGAGAGAAGGGGGGAGAGAGAAAGAGAGAGAAGGGGGGAGAGAGAAAGAGAGAGAAGGGGGAGAGAGAAAGAGAGAGAAGGGGGGAGAGAGAAAGAGAGAGAAGGGGGAGAGAGAAAGAGACAGAGAGAGAAGGGGGAGAGAGAAAGAGACAGAGAGAGAAGGGGGGAGAGAGAAAGAGAGAGAAGGGGGGAGAGAGAAAGAGAGAGAAGGGGGGAGAGAGAAAGAGAGAGAAGGGGGGAGAGAGAAAGAGAGAGAAGGGGGGAGAGAGAAAGAGAGAGAAGGGGGGAGAGAGTAGAGATTAGGATTATTTATTTGACTTTTGTTTCTTGTTTATTTCACTTCCTTTAACAGAGGAAACATACGTCCCACGACAATAAAGACCCTTTGAATGAAATAGAATAGAGAGAGAGAGAGAGAGAAGGAGGGATGGAGGGAGGGAGAGAGAGAGAGAGAGAGGCCCAGAGGGAGAAGGAGGGATGGAGGGAGGGAGAGAGAGAGAGACAGAGAGAGAAGGAGGGATGGAGGGAGAGAGAGAGAGAGAGACAGAGAGAGAAGGAGGGAGGGAGGGAGAGAGAGACAGAGAGAGAAGGAGGGAGGGAGGGAGGGAGAGAGAGAGAGAGAGACAGAGAGAGAAGGAGGGATGGAGGGAGAGAGAGAGAGAGAGACAGAGAGAGAAAGAGGGATGGAGGGAGAGAGAGAGAGAGAGACAGAGAGAGAAGGAGGGAGGGAGGGAGGGAGAGAGAGAGAGACAGAGAGAGAAGGAGGGATGGAGGGAGGGAGAGAGAGAGAGAGACAGAGAGAGAGGGAGGGATGGAGGGAGGGAGAGAGGCCCAGAGGGAGAAGGAGGGATGGAGGGAGGGAGAGAGAGAGAGAGACAGAGAGAGAAGGAGGGATGGAGGGAGGGAGAGAGAGAGAGAGACAGAGAGAGAAGGAGGGATGGAGGGAGGGAGAGAGGCCCAGAGGGAGAAGGAGGGATGGAGGGAGGGAGAGAGAGAGAGAGACAGAGAGAGAAGGAGGGATGGAGGGAGGGAGAGAGAGAGAGACAGAGAGAGAAGGAGGAAGGGAGGGAGGGAGAGAGGCCCAGAGGGAGAAGGAGGGATGGAGGGAGGGAGGGAGAGAGGCCCAGAGGGAGAAGGAGGGATGGAGGGAGGGAGGGAGAGAGGCCCAGAGGGAGAAGGAGGGATGGAGGGAGAGAGAGAGAGAGAGAGACAGAGAGAGAAGGAGGGATGGAGGGAGGGAGAGAGAGAGACAGAGAGAGAAGGAGGGATGGAGGGAGGGAGAGAGACAGAGAGAGAAGGAGGGATGGAGGGAGGGAGAGAGAGAGGCCCAGAGGGAGAGAAGGAGGGATGGAGGGAGGGAGAGAGGCCCAGAGGGAGAGAAGGAGGCATGGAGGGAGGGAGAGAGAAAGGGAGATGGCCCAGAGGGAGAGAAGGAGGGGTGGAGGGAGAGAGAGAGAGAGAGAGGCCCAGAGGGAGAGAAGGAGGGATGGAGGGAGGGAGAGAGAGAGAGAGGCCCAGAGGGAGAGAAGGAGGGATGGAGAGAGGCCCAGAGGGAGAGAAGGAGGCATGGAGGGAGGGAGAGAGAAAGGGAGATGGCCCAGAGGGAGAGAAGGAGGGGTGGAGGGAGAGAGAGAGAGAGAGAGGCCCAGAGGGAGAGAAGGAGGGATGGAGGGAGGGAGAGAGAGAGAGAGGCCCAGAGGGAGAGAAGGAGGGATGGAGGGAGGGAGAGAGGCCCAGAGGGAGAGAAGGAGGCATGGAGGGAGGGAGAGAGAAAGGGAGATGGCCCAGAGGGAGAGAAGGAGGGGTGGAGGGAGAGAGAGAGGCCCAGCGGGAGAGAAGGAGGGATGGAGGGAGGGAGAGAGTAAGGGAGATGGCCCAGAGGGAGAGAAGGAGGGATGGAGGGAGAGAGAGAGGCCCAGCGGGAGAGAAGGAGGGATGGAGGGAGGGAGAGAAGGAGGGATGGAGGGAGGGCGAGAAGGAGGGATGGAGGGAGAGAGAGAGAGGCCCAGAGGGAGAGAAGGAGGCATGGAGGGAGGGAGAGAGAAAGGGAGATGGCCCAGAGGGAGAGAAGGAGGGATGCAGGGAGAGAGAGAGGCCCAGCGGGAGAGAAGGAGGGATGGAGGGAGGGAGAGAAGGAGGGATGGAGGGAGGGAGAGAAGGAGGGATGGAGGGAGAGAGAGAGAGAGAGAGAGGCCCAGAGGGAGAGAAGGAGGCATGGAGGGAGGGAGAGAGAAAGATAATGTGGAAAGGAGGAAAGGAAGGCAAGAGAGAGAAATCTGACTGTTGTAAAGTTGTAAACACGTCTCCTGATGAAGGCCAAGCCACAGAGACCAGGTCTACCAGTAGTAGACAACACTGTCAGTTGTTACGGTCCTATACCACAGAGACCTGGTCTACCAGTAGTAGACAACACTGTCAGTTGTTACGGTCCTATACCACAGAGACCTGGTCTACCAGTAGTAGACAACACTGTCAGTTGTTAGGGTCCTATACCACAGAGACCAGGTCTACCAGTAGTAGACAACACTGTCAGTTGTTACGGTCCTATACCACAGAGACCAGGTCTACCAGTAGTAGACAACACTGTCAGTTGTTACGGTCCTATTCCACAGAGACCAGGTCTACCAGTAGTAGACAACACTATACCACAGAGACCAGATCTACCAGTAGTAGACAACACTATACCACAGAGACCAGGTCTACCAGTAGTAGACAACACTATACCACAGAGACCAGATCTACCAGTAGTAGACAACACTATACCACAGAGACCAGATCTACCAGTAGTAGACAACACTATACCACAGAGACCAGGTCTACCAGTAGTAGACAACACTATACCACAGAGACCAGGTCTACCAGTAGTAGACAACACTATACCACAGAGACCAGGTCTACCAGTAGTAGACAACACTGTCAGTTGTTACGGTCCTATACCACAGAGACCAGATCTACCAGTAGTAGACAACACTGTCAGTTGTTAGGGTCCTATTCCACAGAGACCAGGTCTACCAGTAGTAGACAACACTATACCACAGAGACCAGGTCTACCAGTAGTAGACAACACTGTCAGTAGTTACGGTCCTATACCACAGAGACCAGGTCTACCAGTAGTAGACAACACTATACCACAGAGACCAGGTCTACCAGTAGTAGACAACACTATACCACAGAGACCAGGTCTACCAGTAGTAGACAACACTGTCAGTTGTTACGGTCCTATACCACAGAGACCAGGTCTACCAGTAGTAGACAACACTGTCAGTTGTTATGTTCCTATACCACAGAGACCAGGTCTACCAGTAGTAGACAACACTATACCACAGAGACCAGGTCTACCAGTAGTAGACAACACTGTCAGTTGTTACGGTCCTATTCCACAGAGACCAGGTCTACCAGTAGTAGACAACACTATACCACAGAGACCAGGTCTACCAGTAGTAGACAACACTATACCACAGAGACCAGGTCTACCAGTAGTAGACAACACTGTCAGTTGTTACGGTCCTATACCACAGAGACCAGGTCTACCAGTAGTAGACAACACTGTCAGTTGTTACGGTCCTATACCACAGAGACCAGGTCTACCAGTAGTAGACAACACTGTCAGTTGTTATGTTCCTATACCACAGAGACCAGGTCTACCAGTAGTAGACAACACTATACCACAGAGACCAGGTCTACCAGTAGTAGACAACACTGTCAGTTGTTACGGTCCTATTCCACAGAGACCAGGTCTACCAGTAGTAGACAACACTGTCAGTTGTTACGGTCCTATACCACAGAGACCAGGTCTACCAGTAGTAGACAACACTGTCAGTTGTTACGGTCCTATACCACAGAGACCAGGTCTACCAGTAGTAGACACCACTATACCACAGAGACCAGGTCTACCAGTAGTAGACAACACTATACCACAGAGACCTGGTCTACCAGTAGTAGACAACACTGTCAGTTGTTACGGTCCTATACCACAGAGACCAGGTCTACCAGTAGTAGACAACACTGTCAGTTGTTACGGTCCTATTCCACAGAGACCAGGTCTACCAGTATAGACAACACTGTCAGTTGTTACGGTCCTATACCACAGAGACCAGGTCTACCAGTAGTAGACACCATTATACCACAGAGACCAGGTCTACCAGTAGTAGACAACACTATACCACAGAGACCAGGTCTACCAGTAGTAGACACCACTATACCACAGAGACCAGGTCTACCAGTAGTAGACAACACTGTCAGTTGTTACGGTCCTATTCCACAGAGACCAGGTCTACCAGTAGTAGACAACACTGTCAGTTGTTACGGTCCTATACCACAGAGACCAGGTCTACCAGTAGTAGACAACACTGTCAGTTGTTGGGGTCCTATACCACAGAGACCAGGTCTACCAGTAGTAGACAACACTGTCAGTTGTTACGGTCCTATTCCACAGAGACCAGGTCTACCAGTAGTAGACAACACTGTCAGTTGTTACGGTCCTATACCACAGAGACCAGGTCTACCAGTAGTAGACAACACTATACCACAGAGACCAGATCTACCAGTAGTAGACAACACTGTCAGTTGTTACGGTCCTATTCCACAGAGACCAGGTCTACCAGTAGTAGACAACACTGTCAGTTGTTACGGTCCTATACCACAGAGACCAGGTCTACCAGTAGTAGACAACACTGTCAGTTATTACGGTCCTATTCCACAGAGACCAGGTCTACCAGTAGTAGACAACACTGTCAGTTGTTACGGTCCTATTCCACAGAGACCAGGTCTACCAACAGTAGACAACACTGTCAGTTGTTGGGGTCCTATTCCACAGAGACCAGGTCTACCAGTAGTAGACAACACTGTCAGTTGTTAGGGTCCTATTCCACAGAGACCAGGTCTACCAGTAGTAGACAACACTGTCAGTTGTTACGGTCCTATTCCACAGAGACCAGGTCTACCAGTAGTAGACAACACTGTCAGTTGTTACGGTCCTATTCCACAGAGACCAGGTCTACCAGTAGTAGACAACACTGTCAGTTGTTACGGTCCTATTCCACAGAGACCAGGTCTACCAGTAGTAGACAACACTGTCAGTTGTTACGGTCCTATACCACAGAGACCAGGTCTACCAGTAGTAGACAACACTGTCAGTTGTTGCGGTCCTATTCCACAGAGACCAGGTCTACCAGTAGTAGACAACACTGTCAGTTGTTACGGTCCTATTCCACAGAGACCAGGTCTACCAGTAGTAGACAACACTGTCAGTTGTTACGGTCCTATTCCACAGAGACCAGGTCTACCAGCAGTAGACAACACTGTCAGTTGTTACGGTCCTATTCCACAGAGACCAGGTCTACCAGTAGTAGACAACACTGTCAGTTGTTACGGTCCTATACCACAGAGACCAGGTCTACCAGCAGTAGACAACACTGTCAGTTGTTACGGTCCTATTCCACAGAGACCAGGTCTACCAGTAGTAGACAACACTGTCAGTTGTTACGGTCCTATTCCACAGAGACCAGGTCTACCAGTAGTAGACAACACTGTCAGTTGTTACGGTCCTATACCACAGAGACCAGGTCTACCAGTAGTAGACACCATTATACCACAGAGACCAGGTCTACCAGTAGTAGACAACACTATACCACAGAGACCAGGTCTACCAGTAGTAGACAACACTATACCACAGAGACCAGGTCTACCAGTAGTAGACAACACTGTCAGTTATTACGGTCCTATTCCACAGAGACCAGGTCTACCAGTAGTAGACAACACTGTCAGTTGTTACGGTCCTATTCCACAGAGACCAGGTCTACCAGTAGTAGACAACACTATACCACAGAGACCAGGTCTACCAGTAGTAGACAACACTGTCAGTTGTTACGGTCCTATTCCACAGAGACCAGGTCTACCAGTAGTAGACAACACTGTCAGTTGTTACGTTCCTATTCCACAGAGACCAGGTCTACCAGCAGTAGACAACACTATACCACAGAGACCAGGTCTACCAGTAGTAGACAACACTGTCAGTTGTTACGGTCCTATTCCACAGAGACCAGGTCTACCAGTAGTAGACAACACTGTCAGTTGTTACGTTCCTATTCCACAGAGACCAGGTCTACCAGTAGTAAACAACACTGTCAGTTGTTACGGTCCTATTCCACAGAGACCAGGTCTACCAGTAGTAGACAACACTGTCAGTTGTTACGGTCCTATACCACAGAGACCAGGTCTACCAGTAGTAGACAACACTGTCAGTTGTTACGGTCCTATTCCACAGAGACCAGGTCTACCAGTAGTAGACAACACTGTCAGTTGTTGGGGTAATAGAAGCACCATCTCTCTCCTCGGTGAATGAAAGCCTGTTGTTAAGCCGAGTAGGTTGGACTCGGTAGGCAGAGAGTGACTTGGTGGCGCTGTCTGCTCTGCCACCCACCCACACACCCACCCACACACCCACCCACACAAAGGAGCCGTCTCCCATCCAAGTGCTAATGAGGGTAGACACACAGTACAGCAGGTCAATTAATGAATGAATGAATTTCTGTCTCTCGTGTAGTTTGTCTTTGGTTTGAGGGAGAGCAAATTAGCCAAAGCTAAAATTATCTCTGTCTTTGTATATCTCTGTCTCTTTCTTCACTCTGTCTCTCTCTCTGTCCTCCTCTCTCTCTGTCCTTCTCTCTCTCTCTCTCTCCATCCTCTCTCTCTCTCCATCCTCCTCTCTCTCTCTCTCTCTCTCTCTCTCTGTCCTCCTCTCTCTCTCTCTCTCTCTGTCCTCCTCTCTCTCTGTCCTCCTCTCTCTCTCTCTCTCTCTCTCTGTCCTCCTCTCTCTCTCTCTCTCTCTCTGTCCTCCTCTCTCTCTCTCTCTCTGTCCTCCTCTCTCTCTCTCTTTAGTGCTGACCGGGGCAGAGAGAAATGCCTGTCCAATTAGTTTGGTAATTGTTCCCCCAGCCAGACCCTAACACCACACCTGTAATTAAGCTGTTGAAATCATTACCTGTGACTTCATCACGCTAGAAAGAGCATGGAAGAAGTCTCAAATGATATCATGAATGATATCAACAAGGAAGGGCTGAGAGGAATGATATCAACAAGGAAGGACTGAGAGGAATGATGTCAACAAGGAAGGACTGAGAGGAATGATATCAACAAGGAAGGACTGAGAGGAATGATATCAACAAGGAAGGGCTGAGAGGAAGGATATCAACAAGGAAGGAAGAGGAAGGATATCAACAAGGGAGAACTGAGGGGAATGATATCAACAAGGAAGGAAGAGGAAGGATATCAACAAGGGAGAACTGAGGGGAATGATATCAACAAGGAAGGAAGAGGAAGGATATCAACAAGGGAGAACTGAGGGGAATGATATCAACAAGGAAGGAAGAGGAAGGATATCAACATGGAAGGACTGAGAGGAATGATATCATCAGGCTGCTTGTTACTGAGCAACACAACTACACTACTGACATCATCAGGCTGCTTGTTACTGAGCAACACAACGACACTAATGACATCATCAGGCTGCTTGTTACTGAGCAACACAACTACACTAATGACATCATCAGGCTGCTTGTTACTGAACAACACAACTACACTAATGACATCATCAGGCTGCTTGTTACTGAACAACACAACTACTGACATCATCAGGCTGCTTGTTACTGAGCAACACAACTACTGACATCATCAGGCTGCTTGTTACTGAGCAACACAACTACTGACATCATCAGGCTGCTTGTTACTGAGCAACACAACTACACTACTGACATCATCAGGCTGCTTGTTACTGAGCAACACAACTACTGACATCATCAGGCTGCTTGTTACTGAGCAACACAACTACACTACTGACATCATCAGGCTGCTTGTTACTGAGCAACACAACTACTGACATCATCAGGCTGCTTGTTACTGAGCAACACACCTACACTACTGACATCATTAGGCTGCTTGTTACTGAGCAACACACCTACACTACTGACATCATCAGGCTGCTTGTTACTGAGCAACACACCTACACTACTGACATCATCAGGCTGCTTGTTACTGAGCAACTACACTACTGACATCATCAGGCTGCTTGTTACTGAACAACACAACTACACTACTAACATCATCAGGCTGCTTGTTACTGAGCAACACAACTACACTACTGACATCATCAGGCTGCTTGTTACCAAGCAACACAACTACTGACATCATCAGGCTGCTTGTTACTGAGCAACACACCTACACTACTGACATCATCAGGCTGCTTGTTACTGAGCAACACAACTACACTACTGACATCATCAGGCTGCTTGTTACTGAGCAACACAACTACTGACATCATCAGGCTGCTTGTCACTGAGCAACACAACTACACTACTGACATCATCAGGCTGCTTGTTACTGAACAACACAACTACTGACATCATCAGGCTGCTTGTTACTGAACAACACAACTACTGACATCATCAGGCTGCTTGTTACTGAGCAACACAACTACACTACTGACATCATCAGGCTGCTTGTTACTGAACAACACAACTACTGACATCATCAGGCTGCTTGTCACTGAGCAACACAACTACACTACTGACATCATCAGGCTGCTTGTTACTGAGCAACTACACTACTGACATCATCAGGCTGCTTGTTACTGAGCAACACAACTACTGACATCATCAGGCTGCTTGTTACTGAGCAACACAACTACACTACTGACATCATCAGGCTGCTTGTTACTGAACAACACAACTACTGACATCATCAGGCTGCTTGTCACTGAGCAACACAACTACACTACTGACATCATCAGGCTGCTTGTTACTGAGCAACTACACTACTGACATCATCAGGCTGCTTGTTACTGAGCAACACAACTACACTACTGACATCATCAGGCTGCTTGTTACTGAGCAACACACCTACACTACTGACATCAGGCTGCTTGTTACTGAGCAACACAACTATATTACTGACATCATCAGGCTGCTTGTTACTGAGCAACACAACTACTGACATCATCAGGCTGCTTGTTACTGAGCAACACACCTACACTTATGACATCATCAGGCTGCTTGTTACTGAGCAACACACCTACACTACTGACATCATCAGGCTGCTTGTTACTGAATAACACACCTACTGACATCATCAGGCTGCTTGTTACTGAGCAACACACCTACACCTACTGACATCATCATGCTGCTTGTTACTGAGCAACACACCTACACTACTGACATCATCAGGCTGCTTGTTACTGAATAACACACCTACTGACATCATCAGGCTGCTTGTTACTGAGCAACACAACTACTGACATCATCAGGCTGCTTGTTACTGAGCAACACACCTACATTACTGACATCATTAGGCTGCTTGTTACTGAATAACACACCTACTGACATCATCAGGCTGCTTGTTACTGAGCAACACAACTACTGACATCATCAGGCTGCCGTCTCCTATGAGGAGTCCCATTGTGCGGTGGACAGTTGTCCCAGTGTCGTACGGGTTTGGTCGGGGGGGTGGGAGGGGTCGTCATTGTAAATAAGGGTTTGTTGTTAACTGACTTGCCTGGTTAGATAAACGTTAAATAAAAAATGTTTGGTGCAAGATGACGTGTTTCTGCTCGTGACCTTAGCAACGTCGCCATGACATGGCCAGCAAGCGTGACGGGGCATTTCTATTGGACAGGCCGTTCCCCCTGGAGACCACCTGTCACTTCCTGTTCCAATCACCACGGTGACCGAGCCGGACAGAGCCATCATGCCGGTCGGCGAGCCCGGGTTACCTGCTCTGCGCCGCTCGGCAGACTTACGGACGGACAGGACCGTCAGAGACGAGGAGGAGTGACTGATGGATGGAACCTGTCTATCTATCACCCTATTCCCTACGTAGTGCACTGCTGTAGACCAGACTGGCACCCTATTCCCTACGTAGTGTACTACTGTAGACCAGAATGGCACCCTATTCCCTACGTAGTGCACTGCTGTAGACCAGACTGGCACCCTATTCCCTACGTAGTGCACTACTGTAGACCAGAACAACACCCTATTCCCTACGTAGTGCACTACTGTAGACCAGAACAACACCCTATTCCCTACGTAGTGCACTACTGTAGACCAGAACAACACCCTATTCCCTACGTAGTGCACTACTGTAGACCAGAATGGCACCCTATTCCCTACGTAGTGCACTACTGTAGACCAGAACAACACCCTATTCCCTACGTAGTGCACTACTGTAGACCAGACTGGCACCCTATTCCCTACGTAGTGCACTACTGTAGACCAGACTGGCACCCTATTCCCTACGTAGTGCACTACTGTAGACCAGAATGGCACCCTATTCCCTACGTAGTGCACTACTGTAGACCAGTGGCACCCTATTCCCTACGTAGTGCACTACTGTAGACCAGAACAACACCCTATTCCCTACGTAGTGCCCTACTGTAGACCAGAACGGCACCCTATTCCCTACGTAGTGCACTACTGTAGACCAGAATGGCACCCTATTCCCTAACGTAGTGTACTACTGTAGACCAGAATGGCACCCTATTCCCTACGTAGTGTACTACTGTAGACCAGAACAACACCCTATTCCCTACGTAGTGCACTACTTTAGACCAGAATGGCACCCTATTCCCTACGTAGTGAACTACTTTAGACCAGAATGGCACCCTATTCCCTACGTAGTGCACTACTGTAGACCAGAATGGCACCCTATTCCCTACGTAGTGCACTACTGTAGACCAGAATGGCACCCTATTCCCTACGTAGTACACTACTGTAGACCAGAACGGCACCCTATTCCCTACGTAGTACACTACTGTAGACCAGAACGGCACCCTATTCCCTACGTAGTGCACTACTGTAGACCAGAATGGCACCCTATTCCCTACGTAGTACACTACTGTAGACCAGAATGGCACCCTATTCCCTACGTAGTGCACTACTTTAGACCAGGATCCATGGGGCTGGTAGTATTTCATTAGGATCTATAGTGAACAGGATGACATTAGGAAAGCAGCCCGAGCCTTGGATCTCTCTCTCTCTCTACCTCCCTCCCTCTACCTCCCTCTCTCTCCCTCCCTCCCTCCCTCCATCTCTTTCTCCCCCTTCTCCCTCCCTATCTCCCCCTCTCCCTCCCTCTCTTTCTCCCCCTTCTCCCTCCCTCCCTCTCTCTCTTTCTCCCCCTTCTCCCTCCCTCCCTATCTTCCCCCTCTCACTCTACCTCCCTCTCTCTCCCTCCCTCCCTCCATCTCTTTCTCCCCCTTCTCCCTCCCTATCTCCCCCTCTCCCTCCCTCTCTTTCTCCCCCTTCTCCCTCCCTCCCTCTCTCTCTTTCTCCCCCTTCTCCCTCCCTCCCTATCTTCCCCCTCTCTCTCTACCTCCCTCTCTCTCCCTCCCTCCCTCCCTCCATCTCTTTCTCCCCCTTCTCCCTCCCTATCTCCCCCTCTCCCTCCCTCTCTTTCTCCCCCTTCTCCCTCCCTCCCTCTCTCTCTTTCTCCCCCTTCCCCCTCTCACTCTACCTCCCTCCCTCCCTCTCTTTCTCCCCCTTCTCCCTCCCTCCCTCTCTCTCTTTCTCCCCCTTCTCCCTCCCTCCCTCTCTCTCTTTCTCCCCCTTCTCCCTCCCTCCCTATCTTCCCCCTCTCACTCTACCTCCCTCCCCCCTCTCCCTCTCCCCGTGTGTGACAGAGACAAAACAGGGGCTGCTACGTCAGGCTGCTGACATTTGTTATAAATCAATGGCAATTTCATCAGAGAGAGAGAGAGAGGCCTGTCAGCCCCCCCCCCCCCCCCCCCCCCCTCACTCCATCTGTTTTCACTTCGCGTTCAGAGTCAGAGACCCCCCTCTACTCTACCTCCACTACCCCCCTACCTCCACCCCCTGTACTCTACCTCCACCACCTCCTCACTACCCCCTCTACTCTACCTCCACTACCCCCCCTACCTCCACCCCCTCTACTCTACCTCCACTACCCCCCCCCCCCTACCTCCACTACCCCCCCTACCTCCACCCCCTCTACTCTACCTCCACTACCCCCCCTACCTCCACCCCCTCTACTCTACCTCCACCCCATCTACTCTACCTCCACTACCCCCCCCTTCTACCTCCACCCCCTCTACTCTACCTCCACTACCCCCCCCTACCTCCACCCCCTCTACCTCCACTACACCCCTACACTCTACCTCCACTACCCCCCCTACCTCCACCCCCTCTACTCTACCTCCACCCCCTCTACTCTACCTCCACTACCCCCCTCTACCTCCACCCCTTCTACTCTACCTCCACTACCACCCCCTACCTCCACCCCCTCTACTCTACCTCCACCCCCTCTACTCTACCTCCACTACCCCCCCTTCTACCTCCACCCCCCTCTACCCCACCTCCACTACCCCCCTACTCTACCTCCACCCCCTCTACTCTACCTCCACTACCCCCCTACCTCCACCCCCTCTACTCTACCTCCACTACCCCCCTTCTACCTCCACCCCATCCCTCTCCCCGTGTGTGACAGAGACAAAACAGGGGCTGCTACGTCAGGCTGCTGACATTTGTTATAAATCAATGGCAATTTCATCAGAGAGAGAGAGAGAGGCCTGTCAGCCCCCCCCCCCCCCCCCCCCCCCCCCCCCCTCACTCCATCTGTTTTCACTTCGCGTTCAGAGTCAGAGACCCCCCTCTACTCTACCTCCACTACCCCCCTACCTCCACCCCCTCTACTCTACCTCCACCACCTCCTCACTACCCCCTCTACTCTACCTCCACTACCCCCCCTACCTCCACCCCCTCTACTCTACCTCCACTACCCCCCCCCCCCTACCTCCACTACCCCCCCTACCTCCACCCCCTCTACTCTACCTCCACTACCCCCCCTACCTCCACCCCCTCTACTCTACCTCCACCCCATCTACTCTACCTCCACTACCCCCCCCTTCTACCTCCACCCCCTCTACTCTACCTCCACTACCCCCCCCTACCTCCACCCCCTCTACCTCCACTACACCCCTACACTCTACCTCCACTACCCCCCCTACCTCCACCCCCTCTACTCTACCTCCACCCCCTCTACTCTACCTCCACTACCCCCCTCTACCTCCACCCCTTCTACTCTACCTCCACTACCACCCCCTACCTCCACCCCCTCTACTCTACCTCCACCCCCTCTACTCTACCTCCACTACCCCCCCTTCTACCTCCACCCCCTCTACCCCACCTCCACTACCCCCCTACTCTACCTCCACCCCCTCTACTCTACCTCCACTACCCCCCTACCTCCACCCCCTCTACTCTACCTCCACTACCCCCCTTCTACCTCCACCCCATCCACTCTACCTCCACTACCCCCCCTACCTCCACCCCCTCTACTCCACCCCCTCTACTCTACCTCCAATACCCCCCCCCTCCACCTCCACCCCCTCCTCACTACCCCCCTCCACCCCCTCTACCTCCACCTCCCCTCTACCTCCACCCCCAGCCAGCCTCCTAACACTCCACCATCTCCTCCCTCCCTGTATCCTCAGCCCACCCTCCAGTCAATTCAAGGGGCTTTATTGGCATGGGAAACATGTGTTAACATTGCCAAAGAAAGTGAGGTAGACAACATACAAAGTGAATATATAAAGTGAAATAAACAATAAAAATTAACAGTAAACATTACACATACAGAAGTTTCAAAACAATAAAGACAGTACAAATGTCATATTATGTATAAATACAGCATTGTAACGATGTGCACCCTCAAGTCTCCCCCTCCTCCTCCGCACCCCCCCCCAGGCAGGTCACAGCAGGACTCCCCTCTAGCTGTAGCCTGGGGGCAGGCAGTGTCACTACAGTGGGGGAACCTACAGGAACATCACACAGCAGGATATATAGCAGCTACTAGATTGGAGTGGCTTTGGTTTGTATTTGTCTTTGACTAGGGCTTTCAATAGAATACTTCATAAACGGTGTGTGTGAGAGAGAGACGGAGAGACGGAGAGAGACAGAGAGAGACGGAGAGAGACAGAGAGGGAGACGGAGAGAGACGGAGATGGAGAGACGGAGAGGGAGACAGAGAGAGACGAGAGAGACAGAGAGGGAGACGGAGAGAGACGGAGAGAGAGACGGAGAGAGACGGAGATGGAGAGACGGAGAGAGAGAGACAGAGAGACGGAGAGAGACAGAGAGAGAGACAGAGAGAAAGACAGAGACGGAGAGAGAGAGAGACAGAGAGGGAGACGGAGAGAGACGGAGCGAGAGACAGAGAGAGAGAGGGGAGATCAGTCTAACACAGCTGTAGCGCTAAGCTAACCACTAGCTAACTTCTATCAGTCTAACATAGCTGCAGCGCTAAGCTAACCCCTAGCTAACTTCTATCAGTCTAACACAGCTGCAGCGCTAAGCTAACCACTAGCTAACTCCTGTCAGACTAAGAGCCTAGTCTCTGGAGACAACAACGACAGGAGGGTTTAGTTAGTCGAGCAATTATTTATAGAAAAACAGACAATGACAAAAACAAAACCCAGAGGTTTTTTTGTTGGTGATTGATGAGACACCCTACGGTCTCTAAGCCTATATTTATCCATTGGTTTATAATGTGTCTCTGGTGTGTGTGTGTGTGTGAGTGTCTCTAGAGCTCTGTAAACTACAGTAGATTATCTCAGTGTTTAAACCTCCTCTCTGTCCTCCATCTCTAGAGCTCTGTAAACTACAGTAGTGATTATCTCAGTGTTTAACCTCCCCTCTATCTCTAGAGCTCTGTAAACTACAGTAGATTATCTCAGTGTTTAAACCTCCTCTCTGTCCTCCATCTCTAGAGCTCTGTAAACTACAGTAGTGATTATCTCAGTGTTTAACCTCCCCTCTATCTCTAGAGCTCTGTAAACTACAGTAGATTATCTCAGTGTTTAAACCTCCTCTCTGTCCTCCATCTCTAGAGCTCTGTAAACGACAGTTGATTATCTCAGTGTTTAACCTCCCCTCTATCTCTAGAGCTCTGTAAACTACAGTAGATTATCTCAGTCTAACCTCCCCTCATCCCCCAATCTCTAGAGCTCTGTAAACTACAGTAGTTTAACCTGCCCTCTATCTTCCATCTCTAGAGCTCTGTAAACTACAGTAGATTATCTCAGTGTTTAACCTCCTCTCTGTCCTCCATCTCTAGAGCTCTGTAAACTACAGTAGATTATTTCAGTGTTTAACCTCCTCTCTGTCCTCCATCTCTAGAGCTCTGTAAACTACAGTAGATTATCTCAGTGTTTAACCTCCTCTCTGTCCTCCATCTCTAGAGCTCTGTAAACTACAGTAGATTATCTCAGTGTTTAACCTCCTCTCTGTCCTCCATCTCTAGAGCTCTGTAAACTACAGTAGATTATTTCAGTGTTTAACCTCCTCTCTGTCCTCCATCTCTAGAGCTCTGTAAACTACAGTAGATTATCTCAGTGTTTAAACCTCCTCTCTGTCCTCCATCTCTAGAGCTCTGTAAACGACAGTTGATTATCTCAGTGTTTAACCTCCCCTCTATCTCTAGAGCTCTGTAAACTACAGTAGATTATCTCAGTCTAACCTCCCCTCATCCCCCAATCTCTAGAGCTCTGTAAACTACAGTAGTTTAACCTGCCCTCTATCTTCCATCTCTAGAGCTCTGTAAACTACAGTAGATTATCTCAGTGTTTAACCTCCTCTCTGTCCTCCATCTCTAGAGCTCTGTAAACTACAGTAGATTATTTCAGTGTTTAACCTCCTCTCTGTCCTCCATCTCTAGAGCTCTGTAAACTACAGTAGATTATCTCAGTGTTTAACCTCCCCTCTTCCCTCCATCTCTAGAGCTCTGTAAACTACAGTAGTGATTATCTCAGTGTTTAACCTCCTCTCTGTCCTCCATCTCTAGAGCTCTGTAAACTACAGTAGATTATCTCAGTGTTTAACCTCCTCTCCGTCCTCCATCTCTAGAGCTCTGTAAACTACAGTAGATTATCTCAGTGTTTAACCTCCCCTCTTCCCTCCATCTCTAGAGCTCTGTAAACTACAGTAGTGATTATCTCAGTGTTTAACCTCCCCTCTTCCCTCCATCTCTAGAGCTCTGTAAACTACAGTAGATTATCTCAGTGTTTAACCTCTTTGGCCTCCATCTCTAGAGCTCTGTAAACTACAGTAGATTATCTCAGTGTTTAACCTCCTCTCCGTCCTCCATCTCTAGAGCTCTGTACACTACAGTAGTGATTATCTCAGTGTTTAACCTCCCCTCATCCCCCCATCTCTAGAGCTATGTAAAATACAATAGATTATCTCAGTGTTTAACCTCCCATCTTCCCTCCATCTCTAGAGCTCTGTAAACTACAGTAGATTATCTCAGTGTTTAACCTCCCCTCTTCCCTCCATCTCTAGAGCTCTGTAAACTACAGTAGTGATTATCTCAGTGTTTAACCTCCTCTCTGTCCTCCATCTCTAGAGCTCTGTAAACTACAGTAGATTATCTCAGTGTTTAACCTCCCCTCTATCTCTAGAGCTCTGTAAACTACAGTAGATTATCTCAGTGTTTAACCTCTTTGGCCTCCATCTCTAGCGCTCTGTAAACTACAGTAGATTATCTCAGTGTTTAACCTCCTCTCCGTCCTCCATCTCTAGAGCTCTGTACACTACAGTAGTGATTATCTCAGTGTTTAACCTCCCCTCATCCCCCCATCTCTAGAGCTATGTAAAATACAATAGATTATCTCAGTGTTTAACCTCCCATCTTCCCTCCATCTCTAGAGCTCTGTAAACTACAGTAGATTATCTCAGTGTTTAACCTCCCCTCTTCCCTCCATCTCTAGAGCTCTGTAAACTACAGTAGTGATTATCTCAGTGTTTAACCTCCTCTCTGTCCTCCATCTCTAGAGCTCTGTAAACTACAGTAGATTATCTCAGTGTTTAACCTCCCCTCTATCTCTAGAGCTCTGTAAACTACAGTAGATTATCTCAGTGTTTAACCTCTTTGGCCTCCATCTCTAGCGCTCTGTAAACTACAGTAGATTATCTCAGTGTTTAACCTCCTCTCCGTCCTCCATCTCTAGAGCTCTGTAAACTACAGTAGTGATTATCTCAGTGTTTAACCTCCCCTCATCCCCCCATCTCTAGAGCTATGTAAACTACAATAGATTATCTCAGTGTTTAACCTCCTCTCTGTCCT
>NC_048571.1:4041659-4064159 GCF_013265735.2 Oncorhynchus mykiss | reverse complement strand
TGTATACAGTGGGGAGACACTGCCGATGTTGCAGGTTCTCCTACTTACAAAGCATGTAGAGGTCTGTAAATTTTATCATAGGTACACTTCAACTGTGAGAGACGGAATCTAACACAAAAATCCAGAAAATCACATTGTATGATTTTTAAGTAATTAATAATTTATAAGTTAGTAAGAATTCCGGCTCTCACAGGCCTGTTCGTTTTTCTTTTAAGAAGCCCTCCTGTTCTCCACTCATCACCTGTACTAACTGCACCTGTTTGAACTCGTTACCTGTATAAAAGACACCTGTCGGCAGTGTATCAAATACTTGTTCTCCCCACTGTGTATGACAGACTAGAAATCACTGGCCAATTTAGTAAATGGATCACTAGTCACTTTAACTATGTTTACATACTGCATACTGCTACTATTCTATACTATTCTACTGTATCTCAGTCTATACATTACTCATCTCATATGTATATACTGTATTCTATACTATTCTACTGTATCTCAGTCTATACATTACTCATCTCATATGTATATACTGTATTCTATTCTATTCTACTGTATCTCAGTCTATACATTACTCATCTCATATGTATATACTGTATTCTATACTATTCTACTGTATCTTAGTCTATACATTACTCATCTCATAGGTATATACTGTATTCTATACTATTCTACTGTATCTCAGTCTATGCTGCTCTGACATTACTCATCTCATAGGTATATACTGTATTCTATCCTATTCTACTGTATCTCAGTCTATGCTGCTCTGACATTCCTCATCTATATATTTAAATATTCTTATTCCATCCCTTTAGATTTGTGTGTATTGGGTATTTGTTGTGAATTGATTAGATTACTTGTTAGATATTACTGCACGGTCGGAACTAGAAGCACAAGCATTTCACTACACTCGCATTAACATCTGCTAACCGTGTGTATCTGACCAATAACATCTGCTAACCGTGTGTATGTGATCAATAACATCTGCTAACCATGTGTATGTGACCAATAACAACTCCAACCCTGTTCCTGGAGAGAAACCCTCCTGTAGGTTTAAACTCCAACCCTGTTCCTGGAGAGAAACCCTCCTGTAGGTTTTAACTCCAACCCTGTTCCTGGAGAGAAACCCTCCTGTAGGTTTAAACTCCAACCCTGTTCCTGGAGAGATACCCTCCTGTAGGTTTAAACTCCAACCCTGTTCCTGGAGAGAGACCCTCCTGTAGGTTTTAACTCCAACCCTGTTCCTGGAGAGATACCCTCCTGTAGGTTTTAACTCCAACCCTGTTCCTGGAGAGAAACCCTCCTGTAGGTTTTAACTCCAACCCTGTTCCTGGAGAGATACCCTCCTGTAGGTTTTAACTCCAACCCTGTTCCTGGAGAGATACCCTCCTGTAGGTTTTAACTCCAAAACACCCCTTAAGCTCAGCAGGATCAGACAAGTCTCTCGTTAACCGGATCAGACAAGCCTCTCGTTAACCTCCATGACACTAAAGCTCAGCTATATCAGACAAGTCTCTCGTTAACCGGATCAGACAAGCCTCTCGTTAACCTCCATGACACTAAAGCTCAGCCATATCAGACAAGTCTCTCGTTAACCGGATCAGACAAGCCTCTCGTTAACCTCCATGACACTAAAGCTCAGCCATATCAGACTAGCCTCTCGTTAACCTCCATGACACTAAAGCTCAGCCAGATCAGACAAGCCTCTCGTTAACCTCCATGACACTAAAGCTCAGCCAGATCAGACTAGCCTCTCGTTTACCAGATCAGACTAGCCTCTCGTTAACCTCCATGACACTAAAGCTCAGCCAGATCAGACTAGCCTCTCGTTAACCGGATCAGACTAGCCTCTCGTTAACCTCCATGACACTAAAGCTCAGCCAGATCAGACAAGCCTCTCGTTAACCTCCATGACACTAAAGCTCAGCCGGATCAGACTAGCCTCTCGTTAACCTCCATGACACTAAAGCCACTAAGTAGCTGACATTAGTTCTCCAGAGGAACATATTTTAGTACTAAAACAAGATGATTGTTTCAGCAGTTTAATTGTGTGTCCACCTCGAGGCTGCTGCCACTGCAGTGTGATGGGATAGATGGATGGTGTGTGTGTGGGTGTGTGTGTTGGTGTGTGTGTGTGTGTGTTGGTGTGTGTGTGTGTGTGTTGGTGTGTGTGTGTTGGTGTGTGTGTGTGTGTTGGTGTGTGTGTGTGTGTTGGTGTGTGTGTGTGTGTGTGTGTTGGTGTGTTGGTGTGTGTTGGTGTTGGTGTGTGTGTGTGTGTGTGTTGGTGTGTGTGTGTGTGTGTGTTGGTGTGTGTGTGTGTTGTGTCCCTGCCCACTGGCATCTCTCTCTTCTGTGTGATAAATTGCACACTATTCCCTATTTAGTTCACTACTTTTGACCAGAGCCCTATGTAAAGTAGTGCACTATCCAGGGAAAAGGGTGCCGTTTGGGACAGTCACACAACCTAAAACTTTGGGGATCTCAGGTTCATTAGTTAACGAACCCATTGTCGTCGTGGTAAGTTAACGAGATCGTTTGCCTGTTTAGCTCTAGCTCACAAGGGGGGTTGTGGGTAAATACTGTATCTCTGAAATGAAAATCTCTCTCTCACAAGGGAGGTTGTGGGTAAATACTGTATCTCTGAACTGAAAATCTCTCTCTCACAAGGGGGGTTGTGGGTAAATACCTTCTATCTGAACATCTCTCTCTCTCACAAGGGGGGTTGTGGGTAAATACATTCTATCTGAACAGCTCTCTCTCACAAGGGGGGTTGTGGGTAAATACCTTCTATCTGAACATCTCTCTCTCTCACAAGGGGGGTTGTGGGTAAATACCTTCTATCTGAACATCTCTCTCTCTCACAAGGGGGGTTGTGGGTAAATACCTTCTATCTGAACTAAAAATCTCTCTCTCACAAGGGGGGTTGTGGGTAAATACCTTCTATCTGAACATCTCTCTCTCTCACAAGTGGGGTTGTGGGTAAATACCTTCTATCTGAACTGAACATCTCTCTCTCTCACAAGGGGGGTTGTGGGTAAATACTGTATCTCTGAACTGAAAATCTCTCTCTCACAAGGGGGGTTGTGGGTAAATACTGTATCTCTGAACTGAAAATCTTTCTCTCACAAGGGGGGTTGTGGGTAAATACTGTATCTCTGAACTGAAAATCTCTCTCTCACAAGGGGGGTTGTGTGTAAATAGCTTCTATCTGAACTGAAAATCTCTCTCTCACAAGGGGGGTTGTGGGTAAATACTGTATATCTGAACTGAAAATCTCTCACAAGGGGGGTTGTGGGTAAATACCTTCTATCTGAACTGAACATCTCTCTCTCACAAGGGGGGTTGTGGGTAAATACTGTATCTCTGAACTGAAAATCTTTCTCTCATAAGGGGGGTTGTGGGTAAATACTGTATCTCTGAGCTGAAAATCTTTCTCTCACAAGGGAGATTGTGGGTAAATAGCTTCTATCTGAACTGAACATCTCTCTCTCACAAGAGGGGTTATGGGTAAATACTGTATCTCTGAACTGAAAATCTTTCTCTCACAAGGGGGGTTGTGGGTAAATACTGTATTTCTGAACTGAAAATCTCTCTCTCACAAGGGGGGTTGTGGGTAAATACTGTATCTCTGAACTGAAAAGCACAGGGGTCGTCCTCACTAACAGAGGCTAATTAAAGTTCTTGAAGGCTCTGTTAGGAGATCTGCTGAACAACAATACAGGCTGTGTGTGTGTGTGTGTGTGTGTGTGTGTGTGTCTGTGTGTGTGTGTGTGTCTGTGTGTCTGTGTGTGTGTGTGTGTGTGTGTCTGTGTGTGTGTGTGTGTGTCTGTGTCTGTGTCTGTGTGTGTGTGTGTGTGTGTGTGTGTGTGTGTGTGTGTGTGTGTGTGTGTGTGTGTGTGTGTGTGTGTGTGTGTGTGTGTGAGTGTGTGTGTGTGTGTGTGTGTGTGTGTGTGTGTGTGTGTGTGTGTGTAGTGGTGTTCAACTCTAATCAGCAACTATCTAACATACAACAGCCTGATGAACAGCTGTAGGTCAGGTGTCTAACCACAGAACAGCCTGATGAACAGCTGTAGGTCAGGTGTCTAACCACAGAACAGCCTGATGAACAGCTGTAGGTCAGGTGTCTAACCACAGAACAGCCTGATGAACAGCTGCTGTAGGTCAGGTGTCTAACCACAGAACAACCTGATGAACAGCTGTAGGTCAGGTGTCTAACCACAGAACAGCCTGATGAACAGCTGTAGGTCAGGTGTCTAACCACAGAACAGCCTGATGAACAGCTGATGTAGGTCAGGTGTCTAACCACAGAACAGCCTGATGAACAGCTGTAGGTCAGGTGTCTAACCACAGAACATCCTGATGAACAAGGGGCACGGCAGTAGTAACAGACAGCAGTAGTAACAGACACGGCAGTAGTAACAGACACGGCAGTAGTAACAGACACGGTAGTAGTAACAGACAGCAGTAATAACAGACACGGCAGTAGTAACAGACACGGTAGTAGTAACAGACAGCAGTAGTAACAGACACGGCAGTAGTAACAGACAGCAGTAGTAACAGACACGGCAGTAGTAACAGACACGGTAGTAGTAACAGACAGCAGTAGTAACAGACACGGCAGTAGTAACAGACACGGTAGTAGTAACAGACAGCAGTAATAACAGACACAGCAGTAGTAACAGACAAGGCAGTAGTAACAGACAGCAGTAGTAACAGACACGGCAGTAGTAACAGACAGCAGTAGTAACAGACAGCAGCAGTAGCAACAGACACGGCAGTAGTAACAGACACAGCAGTAGTAACAGACAGCAGTAGTAACAGACACGGCAGTAGTAACAGACAGCAGTAGAAACAGACAGCAGTAGTAACAGACAGCAGTAGTAACAGACAGCAGTAGTAACAGACAGCAGCAGTAGTAACAGACACGGCAGTAGTAACAGACAGCAGGAGTAACAGACAGCAGCAGTAGTAACAGACACGGCAGTAGTAACAGACACGGCAGTAGTAACAGAGACAGCAGTAGTAACAGACACGGCAGTAATAACAGACAGCAGTAGTAACAGACATGGCAGTAGTAACAGACACGGCAGTAGTAACAGACAGCAGTAGTAACAGACACGGCAGTAGTAACAGACAGCAGTAGTAACAGACACGGCAGTAGTAACAGACACGGCAGTATTAACAGACACGGCAGTAGTAACAGACACGGCAGTAGTAACAGACACGGCAGTAGTAACAGACACGGCAGTAGTAACAGACACGGCAGTAGTAACAGACAGCAGTAGTAACAGACACAGCAGTAGTAACAGACACGGCAGTAGTAACAGACACGGCAGTAGTAACAGACAGCAGTAGTAACAGACAGCAGTAGTAACAGACACAGCAGTAGTAACAGACACAGCAGTAGTATCAGACAGCAGTAGTAACAGACACGGCAGTAGTAACAGACAGCAGTAGTAACAGACACGGCAGTAGTAACAGACAGCAGTAGTAACAGACAGCAGTAGTAACAGACACAGCAGTAGTAACAGACAGCAGTAGTAACACACAGCAGTAGTAACAGACAGCAGTAGTAACAGACACGGCAGTAGTAACAGACACGGCCGTAGTAACATACAGCAGTAGTAACAGACAGCAGTAGAAACAGACAGCAGTAGAAACAGACACGGCAGTAGTAACAGACAGCAGTAGAAACAGACAGCAGTAGAAACAGACAGCAGTAGTAACAGACAGCAGTAGTAACAGACACAGCAGTAGTAACAGACAGCAGTAGTAACAGACACAGCAGTAGTAACAGACAGCAGTAGTAACAGACACGGCAGTAGTAACAGACACGGCAGTAGTAACAGACAGCAGTAGTAACAGACAGCAGTAGTAACAGACAGCAGTAGTAACAGACACGGCAGTAGTAACAGTAGTAACAGACACGGCAGTAGTAACAGACAGCAGTAGTAACAGACACAGAAGTAGTATCAGACAGCAGTAGTAACAGACACGGCAGTAGTAACAGACAGCAGTAGTAACAGACACGGCAGTAGTAACAGACACGGCAGTAGTAACAGACAGCAGTAGTAAAAGACACGGCAGTAGTAACAGACAGCAGTAGTAACAGACACAGCAGTAGTAACAGACACGGCAGTAGTAACAGACACGGCAGTAGTAACAGACAGCAGTAGTAACAGACACGGCAGTAGTAACAGACAGCAGTAGTAACAGACAGCAGTAGTAACAGACGGCAGTAGTAACAGACAGCAGTAGTAACAGACAGCAGTAGTAACAGACACGGCAGTAGTAACAGACACGGCAGTAGTAACAGACAAGGCAGTAGTAACAGACAGCAGTAGTAACAGACAGCAGTAGTAACAGACACGGCAGTAGTAACAGACATGGCAGTAGTAACAGACACGGCAGTAGTAACAGACAGCAGTAGTAACAGACAGCAGTAGTAACAGACAGCAGTAGTAACAGACACGGCAGTAGTAACAGACATCAGTAGTAACAGACACGGCAGTAGTAACAGACACGGCAGTAGTAACAGACAAGGCAGTAGTAACAGACAGCAGTAGTAACAGACAGCAGTAGTAACAGACAGCAGTAGTAACAGACACGGCAGTAGTAACAGACATGGCAGTAGCAACAGACACGGCAGTAGTAACAGACAGCAGTAGTAACAGACAGCAGTAGTAACAGACAGCAGTAGTAACAGACATGGCAGTAGTAACAGACACGGCAGTAGTAACAGACACGGCAGTAGTAACAGACACGGCAGTAGTAACAGACACGGCAGTAGTAACAGACAGCAGTAGTAACAGACAGCAGTAGTAACAGACACGGCAGTAGTAACAGACACGGCAGTAGTAACAGACAGCAGTAGTAACAGACAGCAGTAGTAACAGACAAGGCAGTAGTAACAGACATCAGTAGTCAACGTTCACTTCTCCTCGTCAAAAGTTGTGTCCGCTGGCTGTGATTGGACGATGACAGCCATGTTCCCTGTATTCCACACGGACACTCAACGTCCTCGTTCCCACAGCCCCATATGGTAAGTACATGCGAGTTGGAGTGAAAACAAAATCACTTTTGGAGATTCAACCCCCCCCCTCCCTTATCTACAAATATCCTACGTCCATATTTTAGACTCTTCGGGGCAATGCAGCTCCTTGTGTTTTCGGGGGCCAAAAATATCTTTATGCTATTATCACCTCTGTGGCAAGAGCCTTGCTCTGCTCTAATGGCCATACTCTGCAGTAAATGGCTAGGATTCAACTCTCCTCTCTGCCTAGAGACATGATTGCAGGGCTGTTACAGACCAGTCTCCTACTAAGAAGCTGATTGCCCACCACACACATCTTTTCTACGAATCACTGCTCTAGTTTAATGTCAGAGGAGCTCCACTTAGAGAGAGAGAGCAAACATCTACACACAATCTAGTCGGACGACATCCTGTACACTCTCTCTCATCTCAGAGAGAGAGAGAGAGAGAGAGAAGAGAGAAGAGAGAGAGAGAGAGAAGAGAGAGAGAGAGAAACAGAGACATAGAGAGAGAAGAGAGAAGAGAGAGAGAGACAGAGAAGAGAGAGAGAGAGAGAGAGAGAAAGAGAGAAAGAGACACAGAGAGAGAGACAGAGAGAGAGGGAGGGAGATAGAGAGAGGAGAGAAGAGAGAGAGAGAAGAAAGAGAGAGAGAGAGACAGAGAGAGAGAGGAGAGAGAGAGAGAGAGAAAGACAGAGAGAGAGAGAGAGAGAGAGCAAACATCTACACACAATCTAGTCAGACGTCACCCTGTACACTCTCTCTGATCTCAGTCCCACACCGACAGTCTCAGCAAGGTGCAAATGGACGGGGAGGAAGAAGAAAATGATCAGGGGACCATTGTCTCATTTCCTGGCCTGGTATGTTCCTGTCAGGCTTGCCTTTTAAGTTAAAATACAGAAGCTCTTTGCTCCTGATTGGCTGAATCTCAGTGCTCCAGGTCGGACTGTGAGCTTGTGTCCTGAATGGACCCCTATTCCCTATATAGTGAACTACAAATGGAGCAGAGCCCTATTGGACTAGAGCACAAAAGGCCACAGGGTCAAGAGTAGTTCACCATCTAGGGGCTAGGGTTCCATTTGGGATGGAGACAGGAACTCATTGCCCTGATTGGATGCATCTCAGTGATCCAGGTCTATAGGACTTTTAGGACTGGAAAGCAGAGGAGGGTCTCTACATGTCCAGAATATCAGCTAGCTAGCTGAATAGCTCATATCTCCCTGTCTAGAGAGCTAGCTGAATATCTCATATCTCCCCAGAGAACATCTAGCTAGCTGAATATCTCATATCTCCCTGTCTAGAGAGCTAGCTGAATATCTCATATCTCCCCATCTAGAGAGCTAGCTGAATATCTCATATCTCCCTGTAGAGAACATCTAGCTAGCTGAATATCTCATATCTCACCGTAGAGAACATCTAGCTAGCTGAATATCTCATATCTCCCTGTCTAGAGAGCTAGCTGAATATCTCATATCTCCCCGTAGAGA
The DNA here is from genome assembly GCF_013265735.2 of Oncorhynchus mykiss. Lineage (NCBI taxonomy): Eukaryota > Metazoa > Chordata > Actinopteri > Salmoniformes > Salmonidae > Oncorhynchus > Oncorhynchus mykiss. The sequence goes on along the minus strand of NC_048571.1, from coordinate 4,055,643 downwards.
AAATCTAGCTAGCTGAATATCTCATATCTCCCCGTATAGAGAACATCTAGCTAGCTGAATATCTCATATCTCACCGTAGAGAACATCTAGCTAGCTGAATATCTCATATCTCCCCGTAGAGAACATCTAGCTAGCTGAATATCTCATATCTCCCCGTATAGAGAACATCTAGCTAGCTGAATATCTCATATCTCACCGTAGAGAACATCTAGCTAGCTGAATATCTCATATCTCCCCGTCTAGAGAGCTAGCTGAATATCTCATATCTCCCCGTAGAGAACATCTAGCTAGCTGAATATCTCATATCTCCCCGTATAGAGAACATCTAGCTAGCTGAATATCTCATATCTCACCGTAGAGAACATCTAGCTAGCTGAATATCTCATATCTCCCCGTCTAGAGAGCTAGCTGAATATCTCATATCTCCCTGTCTAGAGAGCTAGCTGAATATCTCATATCTTCCTGTCTAGAGAGCTAGCTGAATATCTCATATCTCCCCGTCTAGAGAGCTAGCTGAATATCTCATATCTCCCTGTCTAGAGAACATCTAGCTAGCTGAATATCTCATATCTCCCCATCTAGAGAGCTAGCTGAATATCTTATATCTCCCTGTCTAGAGAGCTAGCTGAATATCCCATATCTCCCTGTCTAGAGAGCTAGCTGAATATCTCATATCTTCCTGTCTAGAGAGCTAGCTGAATATCTCATATCTTCCTGTCTAGAGAGCTAGCTGAATATCTCATATCTCCCCGTAGAGAACATCTAGCTAGCTGAATATCTCATATCTTCCTGTCTAGAGAGCTAGCTGAATATCCCATATCCCCCCATCTAGAGAGCTAGCCGAATATATCATATCTTCCTGTCTAGAGAGCTAGCTGAATATCTCATATCTCCCCAGAGAACATCTAGCTAGCTGAATAGCTCATATTTTCCTGTCTAGAGAGCAGGCTGAATATCTCATATCTCCCCAGAGAACATCTAGCTAGCTGAATATCTCATATCTCCCCATCTAGAGAACAGAGAGCTAGGTGAATATCTCATATCTCCCTGTCTAGAGAACAGAGAGCTAGCTGAATATCTCATATCTCCCTGTATAGAGAACATCTAGCTAGCTGAATATCTCATATCTTCCTGTCTAGAGAACAGCTAGCTAGCTGAATAGCTCATATCTTCCTGTCTAAAGAACAGCTAGCTAGCTGAATATCTCAAATCTCCCCGTAGAGAACAGCTAGCTAGCTGAGTACCTCATATCTTCCTGTCTAGAGAACATCTAGCTAGCTGAATACCTCATATCTCCCTGTCTAAAGAACCGCTAGCTAGCTGAATAGCTCATATCTCCCTGTATAGAGAACATCTAGCTAGCTGAATATCTCATATCTTCCTGTCTAAAGAACAGCTAGCTAGCTGAATATCTCATATCTTCCTGTCTAAAGAACAGCTAGCTAGCTGAATATCTCATATCTTCCTGTCTAGAGAACATCTAGCTAGCTGAATATCTCTCCCTGTCTAGAGAGCTAGCTGAATATCTCATATCTCCCCGTAGAGAACATCTAGCTAGCTGAATATCTCATATCTCCCCATCTAGAGAGCTAGCTGAATATCTCATATCTCCCCGTCTAGAGAGCTAGCTGAATATCTCATATCTCCCTGTCTAGAGAGCTAGCTGAATATCTCATATCTCCCCATAGAGAACATCTAGCTAGCTGAATATCTCATATCTCCCCATAGAGAACATCTAGCTAGCTGAATATCCCATATCTCCCTGTCTAGAGAGCTAGCTGAATATCTCATATCTTCCTGTCTAGAGAGCTAGCTGAATATATCATATCTTCCTGTCTAGAGAGCTAGCTGAATATCTCATATCTCCCTGTCTAGAGAGCTACCTGAATATCTCATATCTCCCCGTCTAGAGAGCTAGCTGAATATCTCATATCTCCCCAGAGAACATCTAGCTAGCTGAATAGCTCATATTTTCCTGTCTAGAGAGCAGGCTGAATATCTCATATCTCCCCAGAGAACATCTAGCTAGCTGAATATCTCATATCTCCGCATCTAGAGAACAGAGAGCTAGGTGAATATCTCATATCTCCCTGTCTAGAGAACAGAGAGCTAGCTGAATATCTCATATCTTCCTGTCTAGAGAACAGCTAGCTAGCTGAATAGCTCATATCTTCCTGTCTAAAGAACAGCTAGCTAGCTGATTATCTCAAATCTCCCCGTAGAGAACAGCTAGCTAGCTGAGTACCTCATATCTTCCTGTCTAGAGAACATCTAGCTAGCTGAATACCTCATATCTCCCTGTCTAAAGAACCGCTAGCTAGCTGAATAGCTCATATCTCCCTGTATAGAGAACATCTAGCTAGCTGAATATCTCATATCTTCCTGTCTAAAGAACAGCTAGCTAGCTGAATATCTCATATCTTCCTGTCTAGAGAACAGCTAGCTAGCTGATGGATTGGACTAGGGCCATATGCACCCCCTGCCTGGCCCAGCCGGTACAGTCCACTCAGTCACTCACTCAGTCATTCTCGGGAACAAATTATATCATCTTAGACACCTTATAGCCAGCCACTAGTCTGTCTGACTGTGACGTCGGGTGGACCTTAAGCCGATCAGGGTCCTGTCATATACACTCGGAGGTGGATTAGTCGGGCCTAGGTGGCTCCCGGGGGCGTAATGGACGCTCTGGGGTCGATGGAAAGGGATGCCAGGCCAGGCCTAATCAGGCCATTCACCCACCTCAAGTTGAGCGGCTAGAGGCAGGAGAGCTGATCATCTCTGATTGCTATTCAACTCTGTTGGCTGAGTACCTCCTGTTTTTTCCCTCTCATTCGACTGCACCACACTGTCAGGGCTCCTTGGCTGCAAGGCCTGACATCAAAACCCTCCGACAGAGAAGAGAAGAGGGGAGGAAACGGAGAAAAGGAGAAGTGGAGCGTGGAAATGGGAGAGAAGAGAAGACGAGGGAGGAAGGATGGAGAGAGAGAGGGTTGAATCAGGCTGTAGCTACTGAAGGGAAAACCTCCTCTCCTCTACCCAGTGTGACAGACTAGTTAAGAGAGGCTGTATCTACCCAGTGTAACAGACTAGTTAAGAGAGGCTGTATCTACCCAGTGTGACAGACTAGTTAAGAGAGGCTGTATCTACCCAGTGTGACAGACTAGTTAAGAGAGGCTGTATCTACCCAGTGTGACAGACTAGTTAAGAGAGGCTGTATCTACCCAGTGTGACAGACTAGTTAAGAGAGGCTGTATCTACCCAGTGTGACAGACTAGTTAAGAGAGGCTGTATCTACCCAGTGTGACAGACTAGTTAAGAGAGGCTGTATCTACCCAGTGTGACAGACTAGTTAAGAGAGGCTGTATCTACCCAGTGTGACAGACTAGTTAAGAGAGGCTGTATCTACCCAGTGTGACAGACTAGTTAAGAGAGGCTGTATCTACCCAGTGTGACAGACTAGTTAAGAGAGGCTGTATCTACCCAGTGTGACAGACTAGTTAAGAGAGGCTGTATCTACCCAGTGTGACAGACTAGTTAAAGAGAGGCTGTATCTACCCAGTGTGACAGACTAGTTAAGAGAGGCTGTATCTACCCAGTGTGACAGACTAGTTAAAGAGAGGCTGTATCTACCCAGTGTAACAGACTAGTTAAGAGAGGCTGTATCTACCCAGTGTGACAGACTAGTTAAGAGAGGCTGTATCTACCCAGTGTGACAGACTAGTTAAAGAGAGGCTGTATCTACCCAGTGTAACAGACTAGTTAAGAGAGGCTGTATCTACCCAGTGTGACAGACTAGTTAAGAGAGGCTGTATCTACCCAGTGTGACAGACTAGTTAAGAGAGGCTGTATCTACCCAGTGTGACAGACTAGTTAAGAGAGGCTGTATCTACCCAGTGTGACAGACTAGTTAAGAGAGGCTGTATCTACCCAGTGTGACAGACTAGTTAAGAGAGGCTGTATCTACCCAGTGTAACAGACTAGTTAAGAGAGGCTGTATCTACCCAGTGTGACAGACTAGTTAAAGAGAGGCTGTATCTACCCAGTGTAACAGACTAGTTAAGAGAGGCTGTATCTACCCAGTGTGACAGACTAGTTAAGAGAGGCTGTATCTACCCAGTGTGACAGACTAGTTAAGAGAGGCTGTATCTACCCAGTGTGACAGACTAGTTAAGAGAGGCTGTATCTACCCAGTGTGACAGACTAGTTAAGAGAGGCTGTATCTACCCAGTGTGACAGACTAGTTAAGAGAGGCTGTATCTCCCCAGTGTAACAGACTAGTTAAGAGAGGCTGTATCTACCCAGTGTGACATACTAGTTAAGAGAGGCTGTATCTACCCAGTGTGACTGACTAGTTAAGAGAGGCTGTATCTACCCAGTGTGACAGACTAGTTAAGAGAGGCTGTATCTACCCAGTGTGACAGACTAGTTAAGAGAGGCTGTATCTACCCAGTGTGACAGACTAGTTAAGAGAGGCTGTATCTACCCAGTGTGACAGACTAGTTAAGAGAGGCTGTATCTACCCAGTGTGACAGACTAGTTAAGAGAGGCTGTATCTACCCAGTGTGACAGACTAGTTAAGAGAGGCTGTATCTACCCAGTGTGACAGACTAGTTAAGAGAGGCTGTATCTACCCAGTGTGACAGACTAGTTAAGAGAGGCTGTATCTACCCAGTGTGACAAACTAGGGCACTGAGAGTACTCATCAAAAGTAGTGCGGTACAAATAGGGAATAGGGTGTAATTTGGAAAATGCCCCCAGATCACTTTCACGATCCAAGTACAGAGCAACAAGCTGCAAAGAGAGACGAGGGGGGACTCCCAATGCGTTGGAGACAGATAGCGCCGGGCTGACCAAGACAATCTGTCTGGCGTTAGTCATTATGAATCCATTCCTAGACGGAGACAACACAGCCCCATACAGCACCGGTCGGTTAATGATGCAGGGGTTGAATGAAGTCCTCGTCGTTGTCACTCTTAGCGGTAATTTAATTCAAAACACTCCCATCTTATCTCCCCTAACGCACACTGTCACAGCCCACCCACGGAACCACAGATTAGCCTAGCGGAATCATGGAACCACGGAACCACAGATTAGCCTAGCGGAATCACGGAACCACAGATTAGCCTAGCGGAATCATTGAACCACAGATTAGCCTGGCGGAATCATGGAATCGGTGCTTAGGGGGAACCACGGCATAGTGCTGTATCACCCAGAGCCCATCCCTCATAATCAGCCTACCGCCATATCTCTAATGTCCTGTGTGAGAGGAGGGGCCAGATATCACTATGTCTGGTCTATCTAATAGGAGGGGCTAGATATCACTCTGTCTGGTCTATCTAATAGGAGGGGCTAGATATCACTCTGTCTGGTCTATCTAATAGGAGGGGCTAGATATCACTCTGTCTGGTCTATCTAATAGGAGGGGCTAGATATCACTCTGTCTGGTCTATCTAATAGGAGGGGCTAGATATCACTCTGTCTGGTCTATCTTATAGGAGGGGCTAGATATCACTCTGTCTGGTCTATCTAATAGGAGGGGCTAGATATCACTCTGTCTGGTCTATCTAATAGGAGGGGCTAGATATCACTCTGTCTGGTCTATCTAATAGGAGGGGCTAGATATCACTCTGTCTGGTCTATCTAATAGGAGGGGCTAGATATCACTCTGTCTGGTCTATCTAATAGGAGGGGCTAGATATCACTCTGTCTGGTCTATCTTATAGGAGGGGCTAGATATCACTCTGTCTCGTCTATCTAATAGGAGGGGCTAGATATCACTCTGTCTGGTCTATCTAATAGGAGGGGCTAGATATCACTCTGTCTGGTCTATCTAATAGGAGGGGCTAGATATCACTCTGTCTGGTCTATCTAATAGGAGGGGCTAGATATCACTCTGTCTGGTCTATCTAATAGGAGGGGCTAGATATCACTCTGTCTGGTCTATCTAATAGGAGGGGCTAGATATCACTCTCTCTGGTCTATCTTATAGGAGGGGCTAGATATCACTCTGTCTGGTCTATCTAATAGGAGGGGCTAGATATCACGCTGTCTGGTCTATCTAATAGGAAGGGCTAGATTAGGAGGGGCTAGATATCACTCTGTCTGGTCTATCTAATAGGAGGGGCTAGATATCACTCTGTCTGCTCTATCTTATAGGAGTGGTTCTAGACCCCTCTCTGTCTATCTTATAGGAGTGGTTCTAGATCACTCTGTCTATCTTATAGGAGTCATGGAACCACGGAACCACAGATTAGCCTAGCGGAATCATGGAACCACAGATTAGCCTAGCGGAATCATGGAACCGGTGCTTAGGGGGAACCACGGCATAGTGCTGTATCACCCAGAGCCCATCCCTCATAATCAGCCTACCGCCATATCTCTAATGTCCTGTGTGAGAGGAGGGGCCAGATATCACTCTGTCTGGTCTATCTAATAGGAGGGGCTAGATATCACTATGTCTGCTCTATCTTATAGGAGTGGTTCTAGACCCCTCTCTGTCTATCTTATAGGAGTGGTTCTAGTGTTCTCTGTCTATCTTATAGGAGTGGTTCTAGACCACTGTCTATCTTATAGGAGTGGTTCTAGTGTTCTCTGTCTATCTTATAGGAGTGGTTCTAGACTCCTCTCTGTCTATCTTATAGGAGTGGTTCTAGTGCTCTCTGTCTATCTTATAGGAGTGGTTCTAGTGTTCTCTGTCTATCTTATAGGAGTGGTTCTAGTGCTCTCTGTCTATCTTATAGGAGTGGTTCTAGTGCTCTGTGTCTGAGGGGAGGCACTAAGATAATTATCATGATGTTCATTAAATCTTTAAGCCTGAGGTGTTAACAGTGGCAGATTTACACCATCCGTGGATGGTGTGTAGAGACTCATCTATGAGATGAGGTGGTGTTGATGAACTGGGCAGGAAGTCGTTTCCTACGACAGGAACAGGAACTAGAGATGAACCATCTGACTGTTTTACGGCTCTATCCTGTTATACAGCACCAGACGTCTTGATTATACCCTCATATCTGACATGATCTGATGTGCTGGGGGTGAAGCTTTGTGAAGGTGTGGAGGGTGAATATGTCTCTGTGAAGGTGTTGAGGGTGAAGCTGTCTTTGTGAAGGTGTTGAGGGTGCAGATGTCTTTGTGAAGGTGTTGAGGGTGAAGCTGTCTTTGTGAAGGTGCTGGGGGTGAAGCTTTGTGAAGGTGTGGAGGGTGAATATGTCTCTGTGAAGGTGTTGAGGGTGAAGATGTCTTTGTGAAGGTGTTGAGGGTGAAGCTGTCTTTGTGAAGGTGTTGAGGGTGAAGATGTATTTGTGAAGGTGCTGGGGGTGAAGCTTTGTGAAGGTGTGGATGGTGAATATGTCTCTGTGAAGGTGTTGAGGGTGAAGATGTCTCTGTGAAGGTGTTGAGGGTGAAGATGTCTCTGTGAAGGTGTTGGGGGTGAAGATGTCTCTGTGAAGGTGTTGAGGGTGAAGATGTCTTTGTGAAGGTGCTGGGGGTGAAGCTTTGTGAAGGTGTTGAGGGTGAAGCTGTCTTTGTGAAGGTGTTGAGGGTGAAGATGTCTCTGTGAATGTGTTGAGGGTGAAGATGTAGTATTTGTGAAGGTGTTGAGGGTGAAGAAGTATTTGTGAAGGTGTTGAGGGTGAAGCTGTCTTTGTGAAGGTGTTCAGGGTGAAGAAGTATTTGTGAAGGTGTTGAGGGTGAAGCTGTGTTTGTGAAGGTGTTGAGGGTGAAGAAGTATGTGTGAAGATGTTGAGGGTGAAGCTGGCTTTGTGAAGCTGTTGAGGGTGAAGAAGTATGTGTGAAGGTGTTGAGGGTGAAGCTGGCTTTGTGAAGCTGTTGAGGGTGAAGAAGTATGTGTGAAGGTGTTGAGGGTGAAGCTGGCTTTGTGAAGCTGTTGAGGGTGAAGGTGTATTTGTGAAGGTGTTGAGGGTGAAGGTGTATTTGTGAAGGTGTTGAGGGTGAAGGTGTATTTGTGAAGGTGTTGAGGGTGAAGGTGTATTTGTGAAGGTGCTCATTACAGTAAGGCTGCATTACAAATGGCAGCCTACTCCCTTCATAGTAAGACTCTGGTCCAAAGTAGTGCACTATATATAGGGAATAGGGTTCCATAGGGCTCTGGTCCAAAGTAGTGTACTATATAGTGAATAGGGTTCTATAGGGCTCTGGTCCAAAGTAGTGCACTATATAGGGAATAGGGTTCCATAGGGCTCTGGTCCAAAGTAGTGTACTATATAGTGAATAGGGTTCTATAGGGCTCTGGTCTAAAGTAGTGCACTATATAGGGAATAGGGTTCTATAGGGCTCTGGTCCAAAGTAGTGCACTATATAGGGAATAGGGTTCTATAGGGCTCTGGTCTAAAGTAGTGCACTATATAGGGAATAGGGTTCTATAGGGCTCTGATCTAAAGTAGTGCACTATATAGGGAATAGGGTTCTATAGGGCTCTGGTCCATAGTAGTGCACTATATAGGGAATAGGGTTCTATAGGGCTCTGGTCCATAGTAGTGCACTATATAGGGAATAGGGTTCTATAGGGCTCTGGTCCATAGTAGTGCACTATGTAGGGAATAGGGTTTTATAGGGCTCTGGTCCATAGTAGTGCACTATATAGGGAATAGGGTTTTATAGGGCTCTGGTCCATAGTAGTGCACTATATAGGGAATAGGGTTCTATAGGGCTCTGGTCCATAGTAGTGCACTATATAGGGAATAGGGTTTTATAGGGCTCTGGTCCTTAGTAGTGCACTATATAGGGAATAGGGTTCTATAGGGCTCTGGTCCATAGTAGTGCACTATATAGGGAATAGGGTTTTATAGGGCTCTGGTCCATAGTAGTGCACTATATAGGGAATAGGGTGCCATTTAAGGATGCAGGCCCTGTGTTTCAGTCTCCTGGTGTGTTTGTCAGTAATCATTCCCACTGATCTGCCATCGCTGCCCCCCTCCCCAAGGCACGCTGCTGTCCTGGAAGTGTCCCTGTTGCTATGGTGACAGGTTGCCATGCTGACTGGTTTCTGATTGGCTCGGCTTAGAGAGAGAGAGGTGTCTTGTCTGTGTAGACGGCTTCTTCTCCAGTTGTGTTCTCTCGTCCCCGTCTCACACTGTCACTGTAATGTCCACCTTCTGTTCCGGTTCAAATCCCCTGGTCATCCCGTCCGTCACTGAGCGGTTTGTTCCTCTGGTCATCCCGTCCGTCACTGAGCGGTTTGTTCACAGCACAACAAACAGGATTTGTGTCTTTTTTTTAAAGCAACCAAAGTCCTATAATACCAAACTCTATTCGAATCCACGATGCCAATATTATTTTTTCTTCTGGGGGGGGGGGGGGGGGGGGGGGTGGAGGTAAATCAAGTGTACCCGTCTTTACATCCTGAAATTCCTAAATCCCAAACCTAAATCCCCTTTTTTGCTCTGTGGAGTCTTATTGTGGATCTGGGATGAGCCAGGGTAGCTCCCCTACGCTGAGAGGAACATGCAGGTCCAGCGTTAGACCCCAGGCGGGTTCTGTTTGATGCTGGGGATCCCCGAGGTGAGGATGCTGGGGTTCCCCGAGGTGAGGATGCTGGGGATCCCCGAGGTGAGGATGCCGGGGATCCCCGAGGTGAGGATGCTGGGGATCCCCGAGGTGAGGATGCTGGGGTTCCCCGAGGTGAGGATGCTGGGGTTCCCCGAGGTGAGGATGCTGAGGATCCCCGAGGTGAGGATGCTGGGGGTCCCCGAGGTCAGGATGCTGGGGTTCCCCGAGGTGAGGATGCTGGGGATCCCCGAGGTGAGGATGCTGGGGATCCCCGAGGTGAGGATGCTGGGGATCCCCGAGGTGAGGATGCTAGGGATCCGCGAGGTGAGGATGCTGGGGATCCCCGAGGTGAGGATGCTAGGGACCCCAGAGGTGAGGATGCCGGGGATCTCCGAGGTGAGGATGCTAGGGATCCCCGAGGTGAGGATGCTGGGGTTGGCTGGGCGGGAGATTTGCTCTGATCCACTCTGCTCAGGCCTTTTGGGGCCCCAGGCTCCTTTTCACTCGTTTCAATGCGTCCCAAATGGCACCCTATTCCCTACATAGTGCACTACTTTAGACCCTATTCCCTACATAGTGCACTTCTTTAGACCCTATTCCCTACATAGTACACTACTTTAGACCCTATTCCCTACATAGTGCACTTCTTTAGACCCTATTCCCTACATAGTGCACTACTTTAGACCCTATTCCCTACATAGTGCACTACTTTAGACCCTATTCCCTACATAGTGCACTTCTTTCGATTGGTGGTGACTGTGATTCAGTGTGCCAGGGGTACACATGAAACAAGCCCTTGTTGTTGTTGTTGTGGTCCTGAGGAAAATGACCCTCTCTGGGACTTCCTGCTGTGGAGTTAACAACTCCTTCAGATGTGGCTTGTCGTTATAGAGGACTACGGTCCCAGCCTAAAGGCAGGTAGGAACGCTTGGTGTGTGTGTGTGTGTGTGTGTGTGTGTGTAACACAGGTGACACAGCCTGTTTTAGAGGAAATGAGCGAACAGCAGTTTAACAGATCTGCACCACTGTCTGTGTTGGTACCTACACAGCATTTTAACAGCAGGTTATATTCTGATACATGATCCTGTGTGTGTGTGTTTGAGGTGTGTGTGTGTGTGTGTGTGTGTGTGTGTTGAGGTGTGGAAGATGTACTGTAGAGAAAACAGAGATAAATCACCTGATTTGACAGTCAGACTTTTAGAACAACGACATGAAACATCAATTAAACTGCAGCAGGACAGAGAGAAAGGAGAGCTGCTCTACACACACACACACACACATACACCTCAAACACACACACACCTCAAACACACACCTCAAACACACACACACACACACCTAAAACACACACCTCAAACACACACACACACACTCTCGTCTCTGTCAGAGATTGGGCTCAGTAAAGTGATTGAATATCACCTACTTTTTCTGCCTGTCTGGGAGGATGGAGTAAGGAGGAGAGAGGAGGAGGGGAGGAGGAGGAGGAGGGGAGGAGAGAGGAGGAGGAGGGGAGGAGAGAGGAGGAGGGGAGGAGGAGGAGGGGGGGAGAGAGGAGGAGGGGAGGAGGAGGAGGGGAGGAGAGAGGAGGGGGGGAGAGAGGAGGAGGGGAGGAGGAGGGGAGGAGAGAGGAGGAGGAGGGGAGGAGGAGGAGGGGAGGAGGGGAGGAGGAGGGGAGGAGGAGAGGAGGAGGAGGAGGAGGGGAGGAGGAGAGGAGAGAGGAGGAGGGGAGGAGAGAGGAGGAGGAGGGGAGGAGAGAGGAGGAGGGGAGGAGGAGGAGGGGGGGAGAGAGGAGGAGGGGAGGAGGAGGAGGGGAGGAGAGAGGAGGGGGGGAGAGAGGAGGAGGGGAGGAGGAGGGGAGGAGAGAGGAGGAGGAGGGGAGGAGGAGGAGGGGAGGAGGGGAGGAGGAGGGGAGGAGGAGAGAGGAGGAGGGGAGGAGGAGGAGGGGAGGAGGAGGGGAGGAGGAGAGGAGGAGGAGGGGAGGAGAGAGGAGGAGGAGGAGGAGGAGGAGGAGGAGGGGAGGAGGAGGAGGGGAGGAGGGGAGGAGGAGAGAGGAGGAGGGGAGGAGGAGGAGGAGGGGAGGAGGAGAGGAGGAGGAGGGGAGGAGGAGGAGGAGGAGGAGGAGGGGAGGAGAGAGGAGGAGGAGGGGAGGAGGAGGGGAGGATGAGGGGAGGAGGAGAGAGGAGGAGGGGAGGAGGAGGGGAGGAGGAGAGAGGAGGAGGGGAGGAGGAGGAGGAGGGGAGGAGGAGGGGAGGAGGAGAGGAGGAGGAGGGGAGGAGGAGGAGAGAGAGGAGGAGGGGAGGAGGAGGAGGGGAGGAGAGGAGGAGGAGGAGGAGAGGAGGAGAGAGGAGGAGGGGAGGAGGAGAGGAGGAGGAGGAGGAGGAGGAGGGGAGGAGAGAGGAGGAGGAGAGAGGAGGAGGAGGAGGAGGGGAGGAGAGAGGAGGAGGGGAGGAGGAGGGGAGGAGGAGAGAGGAGGAGGGGAGGAGGAGGAGGAGGGGAGGAGGAGGAAGAGGGGAGGAGGAGGAAGAGGGGAGGAGGAGAGGAGGAGGAGGGGAGGAGGAGGAGGAGGAGGAGGAGGAGGAGGGGAGGAGAGAGGAGGAGGAGGGGAGGAGGAGGAGGGGAGAAGGAGAGGAGGAGGAGGAGGAGGAGGGGAGGAGGAGGAGGGGAGGAGGAGGAGGAGATGAGGAGAGAGGAGGAGGGGAGGAGGAGAGGAGGAGGAGGGGGAGGAGGAGGAGGAGAGAGAGGAGGAGGGGAGGAGGAGGAGGGGAGGAGAGAGGAGGGGGGGAGGAGGAGGAGGGGGGGAGGGGAGGAGGAGGGGAGGAGGAGAGAGGAGGAGGGGAGGAGAGGAGGAGGGGAGGAGGAGGGGAGGAGGAGAGAGGAGGAGGGGAGGAGGAGGAGGAGGGGAGGAGGAGAGGAGGAGGGGAGGAGGAGGGGAGGAGGAGAGGAGGAGGAGGAGGAGGGGAGGAGAGAGGAGGAGGAGGAGGAGGGGAGGAGGAGGAGGGGAGGAGGGGAGGAGGAGGGGAGGAGGAGAGAGGAGGAGGGGAGGAGGAGGAGGAGGGGAGGAGGAGGAGGAGGAGGAGGAGGGGAGGAGGAGGGGAGGAGGAGAGAGGAGGAGGGGAGGAGGAGGGGAGGAGGAGAGAGGAGGAGGGGAGGAGGAGGAGGAGGGGAGGAGGAGAGGAGGAGGAGGGGAGGAGGAGGAGGAGGAGGGGAGGAGAGAGGAGGAGGAGGAGGACGGGAGGAGGAGGAGAGGAGGAGGAGGAGGAGGAGGGGAGGAGGAGGAGGAGGAGGAGAGGAGGAGAGAGGAGGAGGGGAGGAGGAGAGGAGGAGGAGGAGGAGGAGGAGGAGGGGAGGAGAGAGGAGGAGGAGGAGGAGGAGGAGGGGGAGGAGGAGGGGAGGAGGAGAGGAGGAGGAGGAGGAGGAGGGGAGGAGAGAGGAGGAGGAGGAGGAGGGGAGGAGAGAGGAGGAGGGGAGGAGAGAGGAGGAGGGGAGGAGGAGGGGAGGAGGAGAGAGGAGGAGGGGAGGAGGAGGAGGAGGGGAGGAGGAGGAAGAGGGGAGGAGGAGGAAGAGGGGAGGAGGAGAGGAGGAGGAGGGGAGGAGGAGGAGGAGGAGGGGAGGAGAGAGGAGGAGGAGGAGGAGGGGAGGAGGAGGAGGGGAGGAGGAGAGGAGGAGGAGGAGGAGGGGAGGAGGGGAGGAGGAGGAGGAGAGGAGGAGAGAGGAGGGGAGGAGGAGAGGAGGAGGAGGGGAGGAGGAGGAGGAGGAGGAGGAGGAGGGGAGGAGAGAGGAGGAGGAGGGGAGGAGGAGGAGGGGAGGACGAGAGGAGGAGGAGGAGGAGGAGGAGGAGGGGAGGAGAGGAGGAGGAGGGGAGGAGGAGAGGAGGAGGGGAGGAGGAGGAGGAGGGGAGGAGGAGAGGAGGAGGAGGAGGGGAGGAGGAGGGGGGGAGGAGGAGAGAGGAGGAGGGGAGGAGGAGAGGAGGAGGAGGAGAGGAGGAGGAGGAGGAGAGGAGAAGAGGAGGAGGAGGAGAGGAGGAGGGGAGGAGGAAGAAGAGAGGGGGGAGAGGAGGAGGGGAGGAGGAGGGGAGGAGGAGGGGAGGAGGAGGAGGGGAGGAGGAGAGGAGGAGGAGGAGGGGAGGAGGAGGAGGAGAGGAGAAGAGGAGGAGGAGGGGAGGAGGAGAGAGGAGGAGGGGAGGAGGAGGGGAGGAGGAGGAGGAGAGGAGAAGAGGAGGAGGAGGAGAGGAGGAGGGGAGGAGGAAGAAGAGAGGGGGGAGAGGAGGAGGGGAGGAGGAGGGGAGGAGGAGAGGAGGAGGGGAGGAGGAGGAGGGGAGGAGGAGAGGAGGAGGAGGAGGGGAGGAGGAGAGGAGGAGGGGAGGAGGAGGAGGGGAGGAGGAGGGGAGGAGAGAGGAGGAGGAGAGAGGAGGAGGGGAAGAGGAGGAGGGGGGGAGGAGGAGAGGAGGAGGGGAGGAGGAGGAGGGGAGGAGGAGGGG
>NC_048571.1:4036795-4041159 GCF_013265735.2 Oncorhynchus mykiss | reverse complement strand
AGACAGTGTCCTTAATGTGGATCCCAGCTCCCCTGAAGGTAGACAGTGTCCTTAATGTGGATCCCAGCTCCCCTGAAGGTAGACAGTGTCCTTAATGTGGATCCCAGCTCCCCTGAAGGTAGACAGTGTCCTTAATGTGGATCCCAGATCCCCTGAAGGTAGACAGTGTCAGGGCTGTTCTGATAGACTGGTATTGTGTTGACAGTAGGTTTATACTGTCTGTTATAACTACAGTTAAACTATAGGACAGTAGGTTAATACTGTCTGTTATAACTACAGTTAAACTATAGGACAGTAGGTTAATACTGTCTGTTATAACTACAGTTAAACTATAGGATAGTAGGTTTATACTGTCTGTTATAACTACAGTTAAACTATAGGACAGTAGGTTCTCTGCAGCTACTGTAGAGGGGTTGAGATGATTCCCACAGAAATATTGTGTGTGTGTGTGTGTGTGTGTGTGTGAGATGCGTGGTGGTCCATGTCTTTTTAATTGCTGACTGGGTGAGGCCTCTCCAGACAGGGGGAGACGTGGGGGGAGGCCAGTGGAGCAGACCTCTCCGTTAATTTGTGTCTCTCTCTGATCCTCTCTCTACCCATCTCCCCTCTCTCCCCACCTCCTCTCTCCCCAACTCCTCTCTCTCCCTACCTCCTCTCTCTCCCCAACTCTCTCTAACCCCACCTCTCTCTACCCACCTCCCCTCTCTCCCCACCTCTCTCTACCCTCCTCCCCTCTCTCCCCACCTCTCTCTACCCACCTCCCCTCTCTCCCCACCTCTCTCTACCCACCTCTCTCTACCCACCTCCCCTCTCTCCCCACCTCTCTCTACCCACCTCCCCTCTCTCCCCACCTCCTCTCTCTCCCCACCTCTCTCTGCCCACCTCCCCTCTCTCACCACCTCTCTCTCCCCCCACCTCTCTACCCACCTCCCCTCTCTCCCCACCTCCTCTCTCTACTCTCCCCACCTCCTCTCTCCCCCCTCCTCTCTCTCCATCTCCCCTCTCTCCCCACCTCCTCTCTCTCCATCTCCCCTCTCTCCCCACCTCCTCTCTCCCCCCTCCTCTCTCTCCATCTCCCCTCTCTCCCCACCTCTTCTCTCCCCCCTCCTCTCTCTACCCTCCCCTCTCTCCCCACCTCTCCTCTCTCCCCACCTCTCCTCTCTCCCCCCACCTCTCTACCCACCTCCCCTCTCTCCCCACCTCCTCTCTCTACTCTCCCCACCTCCTCTCTCCCCCCTCCTCTCTCTCCATCTCCCCACCTCTCCTCTCTCCCCACCTCCTCTCTCTCCATCTCCCCTCTCTCCCCACCTCTTCTCTCCCCCCTCCTCTCTCTACCCTCCCCTCTCTCCCCACCTCCTCTCTCCCCACCTCCTCTCTCTACCCTCCCCTCTCTCCCCACCTCCCCTCTCTACCCTCCCCTATCTCCCCACCTCCCCTCTCTACCCTCCCCTCTCTCCCCACCTCTTCTCTCCCCCCTCCCCTCTCTCCCCTCCCCTCTCTCCCCACCCTCCCCTCTCTACCCTCCCCTCTCTACCCTCCCCTCTCTCCCCACCCTCCCCTCTCTCCCCACCTCCCCTCTCTACCCTCCCATATCTCCCCTCCTCCTCTCTCTACCCTTTCTCTCTCCCCACCTCCTCTCTCTACCCTCCCCTCTCTCCCCACTCCCCACTCCCCTCTCCCCACCCTCCCCTCTCTCCACACTCCCCTCGCCCCACCTCCTCTTTCTCCCCTCCCCTCTCTGCCCTCTCTTTTCACCTCTCTCACCCCCTCTCTCTCCCCTCATCTCTCTCCCCCCTCCTCTCCATTTTTCTCTCATCTTCCCTCTCCTCCCCTCCTCTCTCCCCATCTCCTCTCTCCCCACCTCCTCTCTCCCCCCTCCTCTCTCTCCATCTCCCCTCTCTCCCCACCTCCTCTCTCTCCATCTCCCCTCTCTCCCCACCTCCTCTCTCCCCCCTCCTCTCTCTCCATCTCCCCTCTCTCCCCACCTCTTCTCTCCCCCCTCCTCTCTCTACCCTCCCCTCTCTCCCCCCTCCTCTCTCTACCCTCCCCTCTCTCCCCACCTCTCCTCTCTCCCCCCACCTCTCTACCCACCTCCCCTCTCTCCCCACCTCCTCTCTCTACTCTCCCCACCTCCTCTCTCCCCCCTCCTCTCTCTCCATCTCCCCACCTCTCCTCTCTCCCCACCTCCTCTCTCTCCATCTCCCCTCTCTCCCCACCTCTTCTCTCCCCCCTCCTCTCTCTACCCTCCCCTCTCTCCCCACCTCCTCTCTCCCCACCTCCTCTCTCTACCCTCCCCTCTCTCCCCACCTCCCCTCTCTACCCTCCCCTATCTCCCCACCTCCCCTCTCTACCCTCCCCTATCTCCCCACCTCCTCTCTCTACCCTCCCCTCTCTCCCCACCTCTTCTCTCCCCCCTCCCCTCTCTCCCCTCCCCTCTCTCCCCACCCTCCCCTCTCTACCCTCCCCTCTCTACCCTCCCCTCTCTCCCCACCCTCCCCTCTCTCCCCACCTCCCCTCTCTACCCTCCCATATCTCCCCTCCTCCTCTCTCTACCCTCCCCTCTCTCCCCACCTCCTCTCTCTACCCTCCCCTCTCTCCCCACTCCCCACTCCCCTCTCCCCACCCTCCCCTCTCTCCACACTCCCCTCGCCCCACCTCCTCTCTCTCCCCTCCCCTCTCTGCCCTCTCTTTTCACCTCTCTCACCCCCTCTCTCTCCCCTCATCTCTCTCCCCCCTCCTCTCCATTTTTCTCTCATCTTCCCTCTCCTCCCCTCCTCTCTCCCCATCTCCTCTCTCCCCACCTCCTCTCTCTACCCTCTCTTTTCACCTCCTCTCGCTCACCTCCCCTCTCTCCCCACCTCCTCTCTCCCCACCTCCTCTCTCTCCCCACCTCCTCTCTCTCCCCTCCCCTCTCTACCCTCTCTCTCACGTCCCCTCTCTTCCCTCTCCTACCTCCTCTCTCTCCCCTCCTCCCCTCTACCCCCCTCCTCTCCTCTCCTCCTCCTCTCCTCTCCTTCCCTCCTCCTCGTCGTTGAGTGGTGGTGACCTTCAAATGGAGTCTTAACACAAGGCTTAATATCGTTGAGATGCCAGCAGTCACAGCAACCGACACTGTTTAGCCCGAGTGTTCTGGGGGCCAAGTTAACCATTAGCATCACCCAGGAGTCGTGTGCCCTCCTCTTTTAATGATGTTCAGTTACATCTCTAGGATTCAGCAGAGGAGAGAGAGAGGACAGGGCCTCCACACACGCCAACTCATCTATACACACACTCCTTCAGCTATATGTTAAAGATCTATAGGTGATGTCTGGTGTTTACAGACAGATGATCTACAGGCGATGTCTGGTGTTTACAGACAGATGATCTACAGGCGATGTCTGGTGTTTACAGACAGATGATCTACAGGCGATGTCTGGTGTTTACAGACAGATGATCTACAGGCGATGTCTGGTGTTTACAGACAGATGATCTACAGGCGATGTCTGGTGTTTACAGACAGATGATCTACAGGCGATGTCTGGTGTTTACAGACAGATGATCTACAGGCGATGTCTGGTGTTTACAGACAGATGATCTACAGGCGATGTCTGGTGTTTACAGACAGATGATCTACAGGCGATGTCTGGTGTTTACAGACAGATGATCTATAGGTGATGTCTGGTGTTTACAGACATATGATCTATAGGTGATGTCTGGTGTTTACAGACAGATGATCTGTAGGTGATGTCTGGTGTTTACAGACAGATGATCTATAGGTGATGTCTGGTGTTTACAGACAGATGATCTACAGTCGATGTCTGGTGTTTACAGTAAGACAGATGATCTACAGGTGATGTCTGTTTACAGTAAGACAGATGATCTACAGGCGATGTCTGTTTACAGTAAGACAGATGATCTACAGGTGATGTCTGGTGTTTACAGTAAGACAGATGATCTATAGGTGATGTCTGTTTACAGTAAGACAGATGATCTATAGGTGATGTCTGGTGTTTACAGTAAGACAGATGATCTACAGGTGATGTCTGTTTACAGTAAGACAGATGATCTACAGGCGATGTCTGTTTACAGTAAGACAGATGATCTACAGGTGATGTCTGTTCACAGTAAGACATTACTCTCACGGTATCGTCTCTCGTAATGTCCTCTTCTCTCAGCAGAAGTTGATCACGTACACTGTGTCCCAAATGACACTCTAATCCGCGACTGGGCTCTGGTCTAAAGTAGTGTACTGGATAGTGAATATGGTGCCATAGGGCTCTGGTCTAAAGTAGTGTACTGAATAGGGAATATGGTGCCATAGGGCTCTGGTCTAAAGTAGTGTACTGGATAGTGAATATGGTGCAATAGGGCTCTGGTCTAAAGTA
>NC_048571.1:4019295-4034295 GCF_013265735.2 Oncorhynchus mykiss | reverse complement strand
TGGTCAACACTATAGAGACAATACACTCCTCTGGTCAACACTATAGAGACAATACACTCCTCTGGTCAACACTATAGAGACAATACACTCCTCTGGTCAACACTATAGAGACAATACACTCCTCTGGTCAACACTATAGAGACAATACACTCCTCTGGTCAACACTATAGAGACAATACACTCCTCTGGTCAACACTATAGAGACAATACACTCCTCTGGTCAACACTATGGAGACAATACACTCCTCTGGTCAACACTATGGAGACAATACACTCCTCTGGTCAACATATCACTATGGAGACAATACACTCCTCTGGTCAACACTATAGAGACAATACACTCCTCTGGTCAACACTATAGAGACAATACACTCCTCTGGTCAACACTATGGAGACAATACACTCCTCTGGTCAACACTATAGAGACAATACAATCCTCTGGTCAACACTATGGAGACAATACACTCCTCTGGTCAACACTATAGAGACTACACTCCTCTGGTCAACACTATGGAGACAAATCACTCCTCTGGTCAACATATCACTATAGAGACAATACACTCCTCTGGTCAACATATCACTATGGAGACAATACACTCCTCTGGTCAACACTATGGAGACAATACACTCCTCTGGTCAACATATCACTATGGAGACAATACACTCCTCTGGTCAACACTATGGAGACAATACACTCCTCTGGTCAACACTACAGAGACAATACACTCCTCTGGTCATCACTACAGAGACAATACACTCCTCTGGTCAACACTATAGAGACTACACTCCTCTGGTCAACACTATAGAGACAATACACTCCTCTGGTCAACACTATAGAGACAATACACTCCTCTGGTCAACACTATGGAGACAATACACTCCTCTGGTCAACACTATAGAGACAATACACTCCTCTGGTCAACACTATAGAGACAATACACTCCTCTGGTCAACACTATAGAGACAATACACTCCTCTGGTCAACACTATAGAGACAATACACTCCTCTGGTCAACACTATGGAGACAATACACTCCTCTGGTCAACACTATAGAGACAATACACTCCTCTGGTCAACACTATGGAGACAAATCACTCCTCTGGTCAACATATCACTATAGAGACAATACACTCCTCTGGTCAACATATCACTATGGAGACAATACACTCCTCTGGTCAACACTTTGGAGACAATTCACTCCTCTGGTCAACACTATGGAGACAATACACTCCTCTGGTCAACACTATGGAGACAATACACTCCTCTGATCAACACTATAGAGACAATACACTCCTCTGGTCAACACTATAGAGACAATACACTCCTCTGGTCAACACTATAGAGACAATACACTCCTCTGGTCAACACTATAGAGACAATACACTCCTCTGGTCAACACTATAGAGACAATACACTCCTCTGGTCAATATATCACTATAGAGACAATACACTCCTCTGGTCAACACTATGGAGACAATACACTCCTCTGGTCATCACTACAGAGACAATACACTCCTCTGGTCAACACTATAGAGACAATACACTCCTCTGGTCAACACTATGGAGACAATACACTCCTCTGGTCAACACTATAGAGACAATACACTCCTCTGGTCAACACTATGGAGACAATACACTCCTCTGGTCAACACTATAGAGACAATACACTCCTCTGGTCAACACTATGGAGACAATACACTCCTCTGGTCATCACTACAGAGACAATACACTCCTCTGGTCAACACTATGGAGACAATACACTCCTCTGGTCAACACTATGGAGACAATACACTCCTCTGGTCAACACTATGGAGACAATACACTCCTCTGGTCATCACTACAGAGACAATACACTCCTCTGGTCAACACTATGGAGACAATACACTCCTCTGGTCAACACTATGGAGACAATACACTCCTCTGGTCAACACTATAGAGACAATACACTCCTCTGGTCAACACTATAGAGACAATACACTCCTCTGGTCAACACTATGGAGACAATACACTCCTCTGGTCAACATATCACTATAGAGACAATACACTCCTCTGGTCAACACTATGGAGACAATACACTCCTCTAGTCAACACTATAGAGACAATACACTCCTCTGGTCAACACTATGGAGACAATACACTCCTCTGGTCAACACTATGGAGACAATACACTCCTCTGGTCAACACTATGGAGACAATACACTCCTCTGGTCAACACTATGGAGACAATACACTCCTCTGGTCAACATATCACTATAGAGACAATACACTCCTCTGGTCAACACTATAGAGACAATACACTCCTCTGGTCAACACTATGGAGACAATACACTCCTCTGGTCAACACTACAGAGACAATACACTCCTCTGGTCAACACTATAGAGACATTACACTCCTCTGGTCAACACTATAGAGACAATACACTCCTCTGGTCAACACTATGGAGACAATACACTCCTCTGGTCAACACTATAGAGACAATACACTCCTCTGGTCAACATATCACTATGGAGACAATACACTCCTCTGGTCAACACTATAGAGACAATACACTCCTCTGGTCAACACTAAGGAGACAATACACTCCTCTAGTCACTATAGAGATGCTATGCTGCCTCTGCTGTCCTGTTGTAACTGTGATCCTGCTGAGGAGATGGGAGGGAACTTAACTTTCCCTACAGTGGGCTCTCTAGAGACTGGGATGTTGAGGGAGAGAGGGACGGATGGGGAGAGGGACGGAGGGAGATAGGGACGGAGGGACGGAGGGAGAGAGGGACGGAGGGAGAGAGGGACGGAGGGAGAGACGGAGAGGGAGGGACGGAGGGGGAGAGGGACGGAGGGGGAGAGGGATGGAGAGATGAAGAGAGGGGGATGGAGGGAGAGATAAAGAGAGAGGGAGAGATAGAGAAATGGATGAGGAGCGGAGGGAGGGAGAGATAAAGAGAGAGGGATGGAGGGAGAGATGGCTGAAGAGCGGAGGGAGGGATGAGGAGCAGAGGGAGGGATGGAGGCAGAGAGGGATGAGGAGCGGAGGGAGGGAGAGAGAAAGAGAGGGGGATGGAGGCAGAGAGGGATGAGGAGCGGAGGGAGGGAGGGAGAGAGAGGGATGAGGAGCGGAGGGAGGGAGTGAGAGGGATGGAGTAAGCTGTGTTGATACAGACGGCCTGTTTACCAGAGTGAAGTTGTCTGTAGGATGAAGGGCGTGATAGAAGGGTGATGAATCCCTCTGTAATGTGATAGGACAGATGAGATGTTATTTTTAGCACAGACGGTCCCAGTAAGAAATGCTTTCATTGGCTGTTGAGTGGGTTGATATTTTAAAATATTCAACTTGTATAAAATATAGAGCAAGACTTGAGGCTGTTTTAGAATTCGTAAGTAAGTCTCTGAGAACTGGATGTTGAGCGCTGTCAGGGAGGGCAGGCTTGTCTCCTCAATGCCGAACCCTTATTCCCTACGTAGTGCCTGGGCCCTGTGGGGCCCTGGTCGAAAGTAGCGCCCTACTTAGGGAATAGGGTGCCATTTAGGATCGCCGTCTCCCTCCGTGTGAAATACAAACCCGTTGTGACTGAAGGAAGGTAACAGGCTAGCGCTCGTACTAGACCTGGGTTCAAACACTATTTGAAGTCACGTGATGTACTTCAGTCTGTGGTTGATTGAGCCTGCCTGGATAAATGAAACGTAGCGAATAGTGTAGAAGGTGAAAACCCCGGCCGTCATGCACTCCAGGCAGGATAAAGCAAACGCTTCGCTAAAGTTTTTGTTGTTGTTTTGTTCAAGTACTATTTGAACCCAGGACTGCTAGCTGTTACCGTACCAACCAGAACACTGTCTGGGAGGGGGGGGGGGGGGGGTGAAGAGAACTTTAACAGGAAGTTGAAACAGAAGACTAGTTTAATCTCTGTTTAACGTTGAAACAGGAAGTGTGTAATCAGAACATTCCAGAATTCCTTAGCGGTTACTGTGTTGGTGTTGTTGTTGTTGTTGTTGTTGTTGTTGTTGTTGTTGTTGTTGTTGTTGTTGTTGTCACCAAGAGGTTATTGATGAGATGTTATATTCAACTGATGTTCATAAACCATGTTCGTATCACAGGGTTCCTGTAGATTCTGAGTGTTTACGCTGTTCGTATCACAGGGTTCCTGTAGATTCTGAGTGTTTACGCTGTTCGTATCACTGGGTTCCTGTAGATTCTGAGTGTCTACGTTGTTCGTATCACAGGGTTCCTGTAGATTCTGAGTGTTTACGCTGTTCGTATCACAGGGTTCCTGTAGATTCTGAGTGTTTACGCTGTTCGTATCACTGGGTTCCTGTAGATTCTGAGTGTTTACGCTGTTCGTATCACAGGGTTCTTGTAGATTCTGAGTGTTTACGCTGTTCGTATCACAGGGTTCCTGTAGATTCTGAGTGTTTGCGCTGTTCGTATCACAGGGTTCCTGTAGATTCTGAGTGTTTACGCTGTTCGTATCACAGGGTTCCTGTAGATTCTGAGTGTTTACGCTGTTCGTATCACAGGGTTCCTGTAGATTCTGAGTGTTTACTGTGTGTGAGGACAGCTAGGCTCTGAGGCCAGACTGTGTGTGAGAACAGACTGTGTGTGAGGACAGACTGTGTGTGAGGACAGACTGTGTGTCAGGACAGCTTGGCTCTGAGGCCAGACTGTGTGTCAGGACAGCTAGGCTCTGAGGCCAGACTGTGTGTGAGGACAGCTATGCTCTGAGGACAGACTGTGTGTGAGGACAGCTAGGCTCTGAGGACAGACTGTGTGTGAGGACAGCTAGGCTCTGAGGACAGACTGTGTGTGAGGACAGCTATGCTCTGAGGACAGACTGTGTGTGAGGACAGCTATGCTCTGAGGCCTCAGAGCCTAGCTGTCAGTCTGTCCTCACACACAGTCTGTCCTCACACACAGTCTGTCCTCACACACAGTCTGGCCTCAGAGCCTAGCTGTCCTCACACACAGTCTGTCCTCAGAGCATAGCTGTCCTCACACACAGTCTGGCCTCAGAGCCTAGCTGTCCTCACACACAGTCTGTCCTCACACACAGACTGTGTGTGAGGACAGCTCTGAGGACAGACTGTGTGTGAGGACAGCTAGGCTCTGAGGCCAGACTCTCTCTCTCCCTGCTCTCCCTCCCTCCACCTCTCTCTCTCACCCTGCTCTCCCTCCCTCCACCTCTCTCTCTCTCTCACTCTGCTCTTCCTCCCTCCACCTCTTTCTCTCTCTCACCCTGCTATCTATCCCTCTCTCACCCTGCTCTCCCTCTCTCCACCTCTCTCCCTCTCTCTCCCTGCTCTCCCTCCCTCCACCTCTCTCTCTCTCTCGCCTTGCTCTCCCTCCCTCCACATCTCTCTCTCTCTCCCTGCTCTCCCTCCCTCCACCTCTCTCTCTCGCCCTGCTCTCCCTCCCTCCACATCTCTCTCTCTCTCGCCCTGCTCTCCCCCTCTCCACATCTCTCTCTCTCTCCCTGCTCTCCCACCCTCCACCTCTTTCTCTCTCACCCCTCTCTCGCCCTGCTCTCCCACTCTCCACATCTCTCTCTCTCCCTGCTCTCCCTCCCTCCCTCTCTCGCCCTACTCTCCACATCTCTCTCTCTCTCGCCCTGCTCTCCCTCCCTCCACATCTCTCTCACCCTGCTCTCCCTCCCTCCACATCTCTCTCTCTCTCGCCCTGCTCTCCCCCTCTCCACATCTCTCTCTCTCTCTCCCTGCTCTCCCTCCCTCCACCTCTCTCTCGCCCTGCTCTCCCTCCCTCCACATCTCTCTCTCTCTCGCCCTGCTCTCCCCCTCTCCACATCTCTCTCTCTCTCCCTGCTCTCCCTCCACCTCTTTCTCTCTCACCCTGCTATCTATCCCTCTCTCGCCCTGCTCTCCCACTCTCCACATCTCTTTCTCTTTCTCCCTGCTCTCCCTCCCTCCACCTCTCTCTCTCTCTCGCCCTGCTCTCCCACTCTCCACATCTCTCTCTCTCCCTGCTCTCCCTCCCTCCACCTCTCTCCCTCTCTCGCCCTGCTCTCCCTCCCTCCACATCTCTCTCTCCCTGCTCTCCCTCCCCCCACCTCTCTCTCTCTCTCTCCCTGCTCTCCCTCCCTCCACATCTCTCTCTCGCCCTGCTCTCCCTCCCTCCACATCTCTCTCTCTCCCTGCTCTCCCTCCCCCACCTCTCTCTCTCTCTCTCCCTGCTCTCCCTCCCCCCACCTCTCTCTCTCCCTGCTCTCCCTCCCTCCACCTCTCTCTCTCTCTCTCCCTGCTCTCCCTCCCCCCACCTCTCTCTCTCTCTCTCCCTGCTCTCCCTCCCCCCACCTCTCTCTCTCCCTGCTCTCCCTCCCCCCACCTCTCTCTCTCTCTCTCTCTCCCTGCTCTCCCTCCCCCCACCTCTCTCTCTCCCTGCTCTCCCTCCCTCCACATCTCTCTCTCACTCTCCCTGCTCTCCCTCTCTCCACATCTCTTCACTATGCAGACTGTGAAATGTGAAATCACTGTGAAATGGCGGTTAGTCATCCCAGTCAAACTAATATAAACCCTCTGGCCTCAGCTCAGAGCTGTAGTGAAGTCTCTGACTGATGTGTCTCATTGGGTTCTGTAGCCCAGGTCCAATCTAAACTACCTCCTCTGTATAGACAGACAACTGCCAGGGTTGACCTCACCTCTCTCCACCTATCAGGAAGCTGCAACAGTGGCAGAACATGTGACCCAGAGAACACTTTCTATTGGTCAACAGCCTAAAATAATCAAACCTGTTCAGTATAAGTAATTGATAGACAAGACGTGTCCTCCTATTGTGGCAAGACGTGTCCTCCTATTGTGACAAGACGTGTCCTTGTATTGAGACAGGACGTGTCCTCTTATTGAGACACCCAGACTCTCTGTCTGTCTGTCTGTCTCTCTCTGTCTCTCTCTGTCTGATGGTCTGTCTCTCTCTCTCTCTGTCTCTCTCTGTCTGATGGTCTGTCTATCTCTCGCTCTCTATCTCTCTCTCTCTCTTTCTCTCTCTCTCTCTCTCTCTCTCTCTCTCTCTCTCTCTCTGCCCAGGAGTCTCAGTATAATTAACTCTGTGTAATAACACCCTACAGGACCTTGCTGTCTGTCCGTTGTCCCTGGGTTTCTAAGAGGGTTAGGCCAGTCAGACAGACCCCCAGTGCAGAACTCGGGCTGGTTGATTTGAAGCTGCTCCAGAACACTGTGTTTCAGTGTTCATTCAGACAGGACTGAGACCCTGTTCAGCCCGTTTCCCTAGTAGACGCTGTGAACCCTGGACACACTGCTGCTTCCCCTATGGCACCCTATTCCCTACATAGTGCACTACTTTAGACCAGAGCCCTATGGCATCCTATTCCCTACATAGTGCACTACTTTAGACCCTATTCCCTACATAGGAGAGGGGTGTGGGGGTAGGAGAGGCGTGTGGGGGTAGGAGAGGGGTGTGGGGGTAGGAGAGGGGTGAGGGGGTAGGTGAGGGGTGAGGGGTTAGGAGAGGGGTGAGGAGTTAGGGGGTAGGAGAGGGGTGAGGGGTTAGGAGAGGGGTGAGGGGTTAGGAGAGGGGTGAGGAGTTAGGAGAGGGGTGAGGAGTTAGGAGAGGGGTGAGGGGGGTAGGAGAGGGGTGAGGGGGTAGGAGAGGGGTGAGGGGGGTAGGAGAAGGGTGTGGGGGTACTAGACCTATCTAATAGGATACTAGATCCCTGTCTGTTTATAAGACCTATCTAATTGGACACTAGACCTATCTAATAGGACACTAGACCTATCAAATAGGATACTCAGTCACTGTCTGTTTATAAGACCTATCTAATAGGACACTAGACCTATTTGATAGGACACTAGATCCCTGTCTGTTTATAAGACCTATCTAATAGGACACTAGACCTATCTAATAGGACACTAGACCTATCAAATAGGATACTCGGTCACTGTCTGTTTATAAGACCTATCTAATAGGACACTATATCCCTGTCTGTTTATAAGACCTATCTAATAGGACACTAGACCTATCTAATAGGACACTAGATCCCTGTCTGTTTATAAGACCTATCTAATTGGACACTAGACCTATCGAGTAGGACACGAGACCTATCTAATAGGACACTAGATCCCTGTCTGTTTATAAGACCTATCTAATTGGACACTAGACCTGTCTAATTGGACACTAGACCTGTTTAATAGGACACTAGACCTATCTAATAGGACACTAGACCTATCTAATTGGACACTAGACCTGTCTAATTGGACACTAGACCTGTCTAATAGGACACTAGACCTATCTAATAGGACACTAGACCTATCTAATAGGACACTAGATCCCTGTCTGTTTATAAGACCTATCTAATTGGACACTAGACCTGTCTAATTGGACACTAGACCTGTTTAATAGGACACTAGACCTATCTAATAGGACACTAGACCTATCTAATTGGACACTAGACCTGTCTAATTGGACACTAGCCCTATCTAATAGGACACTAGACCTATCTAATAGGACTTGTTGGGTTGTCTCCTAGCTCGTTGGGTTGTCTCCTAGCTCGTTGGGTCGTCTCCTAGCTCGTTGGGTCGTCTCCTGGCTCGTTGGGTCGTGTCCTAGCTCGTTGGGTCGTCTCCTGGCTCGTTGGGTCGTGTCCTGGCTCGTTGGGTCGTGTCCTAGCTCGTTGGGTCGTCTCCTAGCTCGTTGGGTCGTCTCCTAGCTCGTAGGGTCGTCTCCTAGCTCGTTGGGTCATCTCCTGGCTCGTCGGGTCGTCTCCTAGCTCATCGGGTCGTCTCCTAGCTCGTCGGGTCGTCTCCTAGCTCGTAGGGTCGTCTCCTAGCTCGTTGGGTCGTCTCCTAGCTCGTTGGGTCGTCTCCTGGCTCGTCGGGTCGTCTCCTAGCTCGTTGCGTCGTCTCCTAGCTCGTCGGGTCGTCTCCTGGCTCGTCGGGTCGTCTCCTAGCTCGTCGGGTCGTCTCCTGGCTCGTCGGGTCGTCTCCTGGCTCGTCGGGTCGTCTCCTAGCTCGTTGGGTCGTCTCCTGGCTCGTCGGGTCGTCTCCTAGCTCGTCGCGTCGTCTCCTAGCTCGTCGGGTCGTCTCCTGGCTCGTCGGGTCGTCTCCTAGCTCGTCGGGTCGTCTCCTGGCTCGTCGGGTCGTCTCCTGGCTCGTCGGGTCGTCTCCTAGCTCGTCGCGTCGTCTCCTAGCTCGTCGGGTCGTCTCCTGGCTCGTCGGGTCGTCTCCTAGCTCGTCGGGTCGTCTCCTGGCTCGTCGGGTCGTCTCCTGGCTCGTCGGGTCGTCTCCTAGCTCGTTGGGTCGTCTCCTAGCTCGTTGGGTCGTCTCCTAGCTCGTTGGGTCGTCTCCTAGCTCACTGGGTCGTCTCCTAGCTTGTCGGGTCGTCTACTGGCTCGTCGGGTCGTCTCCTGGCTCGTCGGGTCGTCTCCTAGCTCGTCGGGTCGTCTCCTGGCTCGTCGGGTCGTCTCCTGGCTCGTCGGGTCGTCTCCTAGCTCGTCGGGTCGTCTCCTAGCTCGTTGGGTCGTCTCCTGGCTCGTTGGGTTGGGTTGTCTCCTGGCTCGTTGGGTCGTCTCCTGGCTCGTTGGGTCGTCTCCTGGCTCGTTGGGTCGTCTCCTAGCTCGTCGGGTCGTCTCCTGGCTCGTCGGGTCGACTCCTAGCTCGTCGGGTCGTCTCCTGGCTCGTCGGGTTGTCTCCTGGCTCGTTGGGTCGTCTCCTAGTTTGTTGGGTCGTCTCCTAGTTCGTTGGGTCGTCTCCTGGCTCGTTGGGTTGGGTCGTCTCCTGGCTCGTTGGGTTGGGTCACTCAGCCGGCACACTGACTGGTGAATCGTCCACATGAGACATCACTGACATTAATTATCCCCTCTACAATCATAGTGGAAACGTACGTGTGTGTGTGTGTACAACTCTCATTCTGACTCTCTCACTACCCTTCTTATCCCTCTTTCTCATCTCTCCTCCTCCTCCTCTTCCTCCTCTCTCTCTCTCTCTCTTTTCCCCTCAGAAAACACAAAGACACCTTTACAAAGGTCGCGGTCCCGGCAGAATATCAATGTGAGCACAGCGGCGGTGATGGGGGCGGCGGCGAGAGGACAGAGTGGAGTGGCGTCCACGAAGGAGGCTCATTATGACACAGAGGGACATCCGCCCAACGCTACGGGGTCTGCCACGGCCAGGAGCAGGGGCCCGCCGCGTCGGGAACCAGGAGGACACAAACCCATAACCACCACCGGGATGGACCGAGACACGGGGATAGAGAGAGGGAGGGACCGAGACACGGGGATAGAGAGAGGGAGGGAGAATGAGAGAGGGATGGGAAGAGGGAGGGAGAAGGAGAGAGGGATGGGAAGAGGGAGGGAGAATGAGAGAGGGATGGACCGAGACACGGGGATAGAGAGAGGGAGGGAGAATGAGAGAGGGATGGACCGAGACACGGGGATAGAGAGAGGGAGGGAGAATGAGAGAGGGATGGGAAGAGGGAGGGAGAAGGAGAGAGAGGTTGAGGTAGAGAGAGAGTCTTCATCATGTCCCAGCAACACTAATGGAGACTCTGATGTAGAAGCTCTACTGGCCAGACTGAGGGCCTTGTGAGAGATCTATTTTCAGACACATATAACCCCGTCACACCCAAACACCTCCACACCTGGCTGCCCCCCCCTCCACCACATTATCTGCAGCGTCAGGACAGGACAGGACAGGACAGCCCAGCACAGGACAGGACAGGACAAGACAGGACAGGAAAGGACAGCACAAGACAGCACAGGACAGGAAAGGACAGCACAGGACAGGAAAGGACAGCACAGGACAGGAAAGGACAGCACAGGACAGGAAAGGACAGCACAGGACAGGACAGGAAAGGACAGCACAAGACAGCACAGGACAGGAAAGGACAGCACAAGACAGCACAGGACAGGAAAGGACAGCACAGGACAGGAAAGGACAGCACAAGACAGGACAGGAAAGGACAGCACAAGACAGGAAAGGACAGCACAGGACAGGACAGGAAAGGACAGCACATGACAGGAAAGGACAGCACATGACAGGAAAGGACAGCACAGGACAGGACTATTAATATATTATTCAAATGATGTAGACCCCCAAGAACCTTTTATAAAGAAAGTATAACAATAAATATATAATTGAAATGCTGCTTTTTGAGTCAGCTTGTGTGCAGTTGTAGGAAGCTGAAGGAATATCCAGGTCAACAACTCCTTCATCGTGTCCTGCTGCCAAAACGTTTGTGCTTATAGACGGATTGACCAAAGTACTGTTTTCTTTATCTAGGATGCATAGTTATTACAATGCACTTGGACACTTTGTAGTATGCAGTGTACACTTTGTAGTATACAGTGAACACTTTGTAGTACGCAGTGAACACTTTGTAGTACGCAGTGTACACTTTGTAGTATGCAGTGTACACTTTGTAGTATGCAGTGTACACTTTGTAGTATGCAGTGAACACTTTGTAGTATGCAGTGAACACTTTGTAGTATGCAGTGAACACTTTGTAGTATGCAGTGTACACTTTGTAGTATGCAGTGAACACTTTGTAGTACGCAGTGAACACTTTGTAGTATGCAGTGTACACTTTGTAGTATGCAGTGTACACTTTGTAGTATGCAGTGTACACTTTGTAGTATGCAGTGAACACTTTGTAGCATGCAGTGAATACTTTGTAGTATGCAGTGAACACTTTGTAGTATGCAGTGTACACTTTGTAGTATGCAGTGTACACTTTGTAGTATGCAGTGAACACTTTGTAGTACGCAGTGAACACTTTGTAGTATGCAGTGTACACTTTGTAGTATGCAGTGTACACGTTGTAGTACGCAGTGAACACTTTGTAGTACGCAGTGAACACTTTGTAGTATGCAGTGTACACGTTGTAGTACGCAGTGAACACTTTGTAGTACGCAGTGTACACTTTGTAGTATGCAGTGAACACTTTGTAGTACGCAGTGAACACTTTGTAGTACGCAGTGTACACTTTGTAGTACGCAGTGAACACTTTGTAGTACGCAGTGTACACTTTGTAGTATGCAGTGAACACTTTGTAGTACGCAGTGAACACTTTGTAGTACGCAGTGTACACTTTGTAGTATGCAGTGTACACGTTGTAGTATGCAGTGAACACTTTGTAGTATGCAGTGAACACTTTGTAGTATGCAGTGTACACTTTGTAGTATGCAGTGTACACTTTGTAGTACGCAGTGTACACTTTGTAGTATGTAGTGAACACTTTGTAGTATGCAGAGTACACTTTGTAGTACGCAGTGAACACTTTGTAGTATGCAGTGTACACTTTGTACTTGGCAGTGAACACTTTGTAGTATGCAGTGTACACTTTGTAGTATGCAGTGAACACTGTGTAGTATGCAGTGTACACTTTGTAGTATGCAGTGAACACTTTGTAGTATGCAGTGAACACTTTGTAGAATGCAGTGTACACTGTGTAGTATGCAGTGTACACTTTGTAGTATGCAGTGAACACTTTGTAGTATGCAGTGAACACTTTGTAGAATGCAGTGTACACTGTGTAGTATGCAGTGAACACTGTGTAGTATGCAGTGTACACTTTGTAGAATGCAGTGAACACTTTGTAGTATGCAGTGAACACTTTGTAGTATGCAGTGTACACTTTGTAGTATGCAGTGTACACTTTGTAGTATGCAGTGAACACTTTGTAGTATGCAGTGTACACTTTGTAGTATGCAGTGAACACTGTGTAGTATGCAGTGTACACTTTGTAGTATGCAGTGAACACTTTGTAGTATGCAGTGTACACTTTGTAGTATGCAGTGAACACTGTGTAGTATGCAGTGTACACTTTGTAGTATGCAGTGAACACTTTGTAGTATGCAGTGAACACTTTGTAGAATGCAGTGTACACTGTGTAGTATGCAGTGTACACTTTGTAGTATGCAGTGAACACTTTGTAGTATGCAGTGAACACTTTGTAGAATGCAGTGTACACTGTGTAGTATGCAGTGAACACTGTGTAGTATGCAGTGTACACTTTGTAGAATGCAGTGAACACTTTGTAGTATGCAGTGAACACTTTGTAGTATGCAGTGAACACTTTGTAGTATGCAGTGAACACTTTGTAGTATGCAGTGAACACTTTCTAGTATGCAGTGAACACTTTGTAGTACGCAGTGAACACTTTGTAGTATGCAGTGTACACTTGTTATGTCTTAATAATTAGCTGCTACAAACCAAACAGTTTGAAAAGCTTTGTGTCTTTTAAACGTCCTCATATCAACTCAGTGTTATCACATTCACCATTTATTAACATTTAGTTCCTGTATTTTAATTGTACATTTATTACCCTAAAGATATATTCTGAGGGATGTAGATTTGACATAAACACTCATCTTGGAACACGTGTTCGTAAAGACCAAGTGTTTTATTGAGATACATTATAATGTCTAATCAATTTATTACATGGGATATTTACCCTTATTGAGATACATTATAATGTCTAATCAATTTATTACATGGGATATTTACCCTTATGAAATACATTATAATGTCTAATCAATTTATTACATGGGATATTTACCCTTATTGAGATACATTATAATGTCTAATCAATTTATTACATGGGATATTTACCCTTATTGAAATGCATTATAATGTCTAATCAATTTATTACATGGGATATTTACCCTTATTGAGATACATTATAATGTCTAATCAATTTATTACATGGGATATTTACCCTTATTGAAATGCATTATAATGTCTAATCAATTTATTACATGGGATATTTACCCTTATTGAGATACATTATAATGTCTAATCAATTTATTACATGGGATATTTACCCTTATTGAAATACATTATAATGTCTAATCAATTTATTACATGGGATATTTACCCTTATTGAGATACATTATAATGTCTAATCAATTTATTACATGGGATATTTACCCTTATTGAAATACATTATAATGTCTAATCAATTTATTACATGGGATATTTACCCTTATTGAAATACATTATAATGTCTAATCAATTTATTACATGGGATATTTACCCTTATTGAGATACATTATAATGTCTAATCAATTTATTACATGGGATATATACGTTCAACTTATGTTCATTTTTTTTGGTTGTTTTTTTGTTATCTTTCTGAAACATTGCGCTGGTCGATCATTCCTGTCCCGAACCGGTTGTTCTAGTGGGATCTTTCTATGCAAATCGCCTATATCCAAATCATTGTTTAAAAACCAGAATATATATATATCTATATATATACAAATTATTACATATATATATATATATATACAGAATGAATATAAAGTAGACGTAATGCTGAACCAACCACATCAGGTGTTGTCTTTTTGTGGTGGTTTTGTTTTCTCTCTGTATCAACATGTTGTTTGTGTTTCTATAATGTTTGTTTTGTTGCTGATTGTAGTGCGGTGGGAGAAAGGGGTGTGGTTTTATCTGGTGGCGTTTTGAGTGGCAGGAAGTTTTTTTTTTTAGTTTTTTTTGTC
The DNA here is from genome assembly GCF_013265735.2 of Oncorhynchus mykiss. NCBI lineage: Eukaryota > Metazoa > Chordata > Actinopteri > Salmoniformes > Salmonidae > Oncorhynchus > Oncorhynchus mykiss. The sequence goes on along the minus strand of NC_048571.1, from coordinate 4,019,837 downwards.
TCTCAAGTAAGAATGTTTGTTCTCTGAATGTTCAGTTTGATTGACAGGCGTCCGTCAGCGTTCTTCACCGTCTCCACGGCGACGGCAAATAAGATTTGTTAAAATTAGACGTGAAATCATACTCCCTCTGTCTCTCTCTCTATCTCTCTATCTCTCCCTCTCTGTCTCTCCGTCTCTGTCTCTCTGTCTCTCTCTCTCTGTCTCTCTCTCCCTCTGTCTCCCTCTGTCTCTCTCTCCCTCTGTCTTTCTCTCTCTCTCTCTGTCTCTCCCTCTGTCTCTCTCTCTCTCTGTCTCTCTCTCTGTTTCTCCCTCTCTGTCTCTCCGTCTCTCTCTCTCTGTCTCTCTCTCCCTCTGAGATCCCATTTGTTTATCTTTCTTTTCAAAATTGTCTTCAATGAAATTGTGTTATCACCTTTCCTGCCTCCTACACATGCTTGTTATTTGTTAGAATGAAAGTATGCGTTTTTTTTTGTCGACCCATTTACAATAAAATAAATGATGAAATGAAAAGGGTGGTAGTGTGAGTGTCTTCCTCCTGTGGA
>NC_048571.1:4009295-4014295 GCF_013265735.2 Oncorhynchus mykiss | reverse complement strand
CGGTGATCAGGCCTACTACTACCGTTGTGTCGTCGGCAAACTTCACGATGTTGTTGGAGTCGTGGGTGAACAGAAAGTAGAGGAGGGGACTGAGCACGCACCCTTGAGGGGCCCCCCGTGTTGAGGGTCAGCATGGCGGATGTGTTGTTGCCTGCCCTTACCACCTGGGGGCGGCCCGTCAGGAAGTCCAGGATCCAGTTGCAGAGGGGCAGGGTCCTTAGCTTAGTGATGAACTAGGAGGGCACTATGGTGTTAAACTCTGAGCTGTAGTCAAGGAACACCATTCTTGCGTAGGTGTTCCTTTTGTCCAGGTGAGAAAGGGCAGTGAGGAATGCAATAGAGATTGCGTCGTCAGTGTATCTCTTCGGGCGGTATGCAAATTGAAGAGGATCCATGGTGTCTGGGATGATGGTGTTGATGTGAGCCGTGACCAGCCTTTCAAAGCATTTGATGGCTACAGATGTGAGTGCTACGGGGCGATAGTCATTTAGACAGGTTATATTGGCTTTCTTGGGCACAGGGACTATGGTGGTCTGCGTGAAATGTAGGTTTTACAGATTGGGTCAGGGACAGGTTGAAAATGTCAGTGAAGACACTTGCCAGTTGGTCAGCGCATGCTCTGAGTACGCGTCCTGGGAATCCGTCTGGCCCTGCGGCCTTGTGATTGTTTACTCACATTGGCTACGGAGAGTGTGATCACTCAGTCGTCCGGAACAGCTGGTGCTCTCATGCATGGTTCAGTGTTGCTTTCCTCGAAGCGAGAATATAAGATATTTAGCTGTTTCCCTTTGTAATCCAAAATTAATAATTAATCATGTAAATCGTGCTCATGTATCTTCTTTGTGTATCAGTATATAAGGACTGAAAGGGAACACCAGGGTTTTCATCACGCTTGGATTGAGTTTGTGAACCTCCCCAGTTAACTGATAATAAAGAGTGATTCATTGTATATTGACTTCAAGCCACATCCGATGGGCGTCAGAACCCGGTGCAGTAGGATTTGATGATGGTCCTGTATTGATGCTTTGCCTGTTTGATGGTTCGTCAGAGGACGTAGCAGGATGTCTTACAAGCGACAGATTATTGTCCCCCTCCTTGACTGCGGCAGCTCTGGCCTTTAACTCAGTGCTGATGTGTGTGTGTGTGTGTGTGTGTGTGTGTGTGTGTGTGTGTGTGTGTGTGTGTGTGTGTGTGTGTGTGTGTGTGTCATTCAGCAGGAAGTGGCAATACGTAAATTAGTTTTCTCCAACACACACACAGCCTCCTACATTAGCCTTCTCTCTATACACACTTTGTGGGCGAGGGCGAAGACCAATTTAGACAAACAAGGTGACGACCTTGCCGTGACCTTTTACTACATTCTAATGTTCACCCCACAGGGAGAGCAGACTGACACACACACACACACACACACACACACACACACACACACACACACACACAGAGCCTGGTTGGTTGTGGATCACGGCGTTGGTTGGTTAATACCTAAAGTGATTCTGCTGGAGCCTCTTGGAGCCTCAGAGCTGGACATGCAAGTGTCACTACTAGTTAATGTATACACACTGCCTGAGAGAGAGGGAGGGAGGGAGAGAGGGAGGGAGAGGAGGATGTTCAAATGGACAAGAGAGAGAGGAGTCTTCTATTTCAGTACCTCTCCTCAAGACATTTACACACAGTCCACCTCGTTCTCTCTTGTTATATTTCCACTGAACTGTCTCTCTTAGTTTCTAATGAAAGGAAATGTATCGACTACAAGTTTGATGTTGCCTTGTTTAATTCACCATCTTGATCCATCCCACTATAAAGCACGTGTATGTGACCTTACGTGACCTTTATGCAAATGATGTAGCAATGTCATAGGCTAGACCCAATCACAGTAAACCGATATCTTAGCAGGATACTACATCTCTAAGGACATTGGTAAGCTTTGATCAATTAAACAACCATGAATTAACATCTATTAACATGTTTATTGCTCTGTTTGTGCCCAGGTGAAACCGAGTCATTATTTAGTTAAGAATGAAAGATCTGTCCAGTCCTTTAAGAGCTGTGTTGTGTTCTGTTTTCTTCCTTTTGTTTTTCTGTCTCCTGTTGAGGGGGGGGTGGTTATTCTCCATGTGGGGGTGGGGGGGGGGTTATTCTCCATGTGGGGGTGGGGGGGGGGGGGGGGGGTTATTCTCCATGTGGGGGGGGGGGGGGGGGGTTATTCTCCATGTGGGGGTGGGGGGGGGTGGGGGGTGGTTATTCTCCATGTGGGGGTGGGGGGGGTGGGGGGGGGTTATTCTCCATGTGGGGGTGGGGGGGGTGGTTATTCTCCATGTGGGGGTGGGGGGGGTGGGGGGTGGTTATTCTCCATGTGGGGGTGGGGGGGGTGGGGGGTGGTTATTCTCCATGTGGGGGTGGGGGGGGTGGGGGGGGGGTTATTCTCCATGTGGGGGTGGGGGGGGTGGTTATTCTCCATGTGGGGGTGGGGGGGGGGGGGGGTTATTCTCCATGTGGGGGTGGGGGGAGGGGGGGTTATTCTCCATGTGGGGGTGGGGGGGGGGGTTATTCTCCATGCGGGGGTGGGGGGGGGGGTTATTCTCCATGCGGGGGTGGGGGGGGGTTATTCTCCATGCGGGGGTGGGGGGGGAGTTATTCTCCATGTGGGGGGGGTTATTCTCCATGCGGGGGTGGGGGGGGGGTTATTCTCCATGTGGGGGGGGGTATTCTCCATGTATTGTTTGTTGTCATTATCTGTATGTTTGTAAAATGGAAAATACATAAATAAAATAAATAAAAAATAATTCAAGATCTGGCCCTTCTTTGGACACTGTGTGAACTAACCTCCAGGCGAGCTTCAATGCCATACAACTCTCCTTCCGTGGCCTTCAACTGCTCTTAAATGCAAGTAAAACTAAATGCATGCTCTTCAACCGATCGCTGCCCACACCTGCCCGCCCGTCCAGCATCACTACTCTGGACAGAGTAGCATCACTACTCTGTGGACAACTACAAATACCTAGGTGTCTTGTTAGACTGTGAACTCTCCTTCCAGACTCACATTAAGCATCTCCAATCCAAAAATTAAATCTAGAATCAGCTTCCTATTTTGCAACAAAGCATCCTTCACTCATGCTGCCAAACATACCCTCGTAAAACTGACTATCCTACCGATCCTTGACTTTGCCGATGTCATTTACAAAATAGCCTCCAACACTCTACTCAACAAACTGGATGCAGTCTATCACAGTGCCATTCGTTTTGTCACCAACGCCCCACATACCACCCACCACTGCGACCTGTACGCTCTCGTTGGTTGGCCCTCACTTCATACTCGTCGCCAAACCCACTGGCTACAGGTTATCTACAAGTCTTTGCTAGGTAAAGCTCCGCCTTATCTCAGTTCACTGATCACCATAGCAACACCCACCTGTAGCACGCGCTCCAGCAGGTATATTTCACTGGTCATCCCCAAAGCCATCTCCTCCTTTGGCCGCCTTTCCTTCCAGTTCTCTGCTGCCAATGACTGGAACGAATTGCAAAAGTTGGAGACATATCTCCCTCTCTAACTTTAAACATCAGCTGTCAGAGCAGCTTACCGATCACTCTACCTGTTCATAGCCCATCTGTAAATAGCCCACCCAACTACCTCATCCCCATATTGTTATTTATTTTGCTCCTTTGCACCCCAGTATCCCTACTTGCACATCATTACCTGCACATCTATCACTCCAGTGTTTAATTGCTATATTGTAATTATTTCGACACTATGGCCTATTTATTGCCTTACCTCCCTTATCCTACCTCATTTGCACACACTGTATATATATTTTTCTACTGTATTATTGGCTGTATGTTTGTTTATTCCATGTGTTGTTTGTGTCACACTGCTTTGCTTTATCTTGGCCAGGGTCGCAGTTGTAAATGAGAACTCGTTCTCAACTGGCCTACCTGGTTAAATAAAGGTGAAATAAAATAAATAAATACAATAAAATTATAATACCATTTATACACATTACATTTCACCAGGGCCCACAGTGCACTACGTAGGGAATAGGGTGCACTACGTAGGGAATAGGGTGCACTATGTAGGGAATAGGGTGCACTATGTGCCATTTGGGACTGGATATTTTTGAGATAGTCATGAAAACAATTTATTTAAATTAACAGATAGGATATAACCTCCTCTATAACTCACTGTGTTGTAACCTCCTCTATAACTCACTGTGTTGTAACCTCTATAACTGTGTTGTAACCTCTATAACTCTCTGTGTTGTAACCTCTATAACTCACTGTGTTTTAACCTCCTCTATAACTCACTGTGTTGTAACCTCCTCTATAACTCACTGTGTTGTAACCTCCTCTATAACTCACTGTGTTGTAACCTCTATAACTCTCTGTGTTGTAACCTCTATAACTCACTGTGTTGTAACCTCCTCTATAACTCACTGTGTTGTAACCTCCTCTATAACTCACTGTGTTGTAACCTCTATAACTCACTGTGTTGTAACCTCCTCTATAACTCACTGTGTTGTAACCTCCTCTATAACTCACTGTGTTGTAACCTCCTCTATAACTCACTGTGATGTAACCTCCTCTATAACTCCCTGTGTTGTAACCTCTATAACTCACTGTGTTGTGACCTCCTCTATAACTCACTGTGTTGTAACCTCCTCTATAACTCACTGTGTTGTAACCTCCTCTATAACTCACTGTGTTGTAATCTCCACTATAACTCCCTGTGTTGTAACCTCTATAACTCACTGTGTTGTAACCTCCTCTATAACTCACTGTGTTGTAACCTCTATAACTCACTGTGTTGTAACCTCCTCTATAACTCACTGTGTTGTAACCTCTATAACTCACTGTGTTGTAACCTCTATAACTCACTGTGTTGTAACCTCTATAACTCACTGTGTTGTAACCTCCTCTATAACTCACTGTGTTGTAACCTCTATAACTCCCTGTGTTGTAACCTCTATAACTCACTGTGTTGTAACCTCTATAACTCACTGTGT
>NC_048571.1:4004295-4006795 GCF_013265735.2 Oncorhynchus mykiss | reverse complement strand
ACACACACACACACACACACACACACACACACACACACCATACACAGTGACACACACTCCATACACAGTAACACACACTCGTACAGTCATGATCTGCAGAGAGAGGCTTCTCTGAAGTGCAACCAGGCTAAATGCTAGGTGGCAGGTCAGAGTGTAGCCAGGCTAAATGCTAGGTGGCAGGTCAGAGTGTAGCCAGGCTAAATGCTAGGTGGCAGGTCAGAGTGTAGCCAAGCTAAATGCTAGGTGGCAGGTCAGAGTGTAGCCAGGCTAATTGCTAGGTGGCAGGTCAGAGTGTAGCCAAGCTAAATGCTAGGTGGCAGGTCAGAGTGTAGCCAGACTAAATGCTAGGTGGCAGGTCAGAGTGTAGCCAGGCTAAATGCTAGGTGGCAGGTCAGAGTGTAGCCAAGCTAAATGCTAGGTGGCAGGTCAGAGTGTAGCCAGGCTAAATGCTAGGTGGCAGATCAGAGTGTAGCCAGACTAAATGGTAGGTGGCAGGCCAGAGTGTAACCAGGCTAAATGCTAGGTGGCAGGTCAGAGTGTAGCCAAGCTAAATGCTAGGTGGCAGGTCAGAGTGTAGCCAAGCTAAATGCTAGGTGGCAGGTCAGAGTGTAGCCAGGTTAAATGCTAGGTGGCATGTCAGAGTGTAGAGGGGCCAAACACATAAAACCAGCCAGGTCACCCCTGATACAAGGCAATATTCAACGTCCCTCCATGTCTGAGGACATTGTGGACTTTGGGGTTTGCTGGGGGGCATTGTGGACAGGGATGGCAGATGGGAGTAAGGTTAGGGTTAGATGGGAGTAAGCTTAGGGTTAGATGGGAATAAGGTTAGGTAGGGTTAGATGGGAGGAAGGTAAGTGTTAGACGGGAGTAAGGTTAGGGTTAGATGGGAGGAAGGTTAGGGTTAGATGGGAGTAAGGTTAGGGTCAGGGTTAGATGGGAGTAAGGTTAGGGTTAGATGGGCGTAAGGTTAGGGTTAGATGGGAGTAAGGTTAGGGTTAGGGTTAGATGGGAGTAAGGTTAGGGTTAGGGTTAGATGGGAGTAAGGTTATGGTTAGATGGGAGTAAGGTTATGGTTAGATGGGAGTAAGGTTAGGGTTAGATGGGAGTAAGGTTAGTGTTAGATGGGAGTAAGGTTAAGGTTAGATGGGAGTAAGGTTAGGGTTAGGGTTAGATGGGAGTAAGGTTAGGGTTAGATGGGAGTAAGGTTAGTGAGCACTTGCCTCTGATTCTAACAGATGTGTTGTATAATACAATGATATAAAGTTGTTTCAGATATTTTTGTTTTAAGCCAATGACTAACCTTAACACTAACCTTAACCATTCAGAGATGATGCCTAACCTTAACCATTCAGAGATGATGCCTAACCTTAACCATTCAGAGATGATGCCTAACCTTAACCATTCAGAGATGATGCCTAACCTTAACCATTCAGAGATGATGCCTAACCTTAACCATTCAGAGATGATGCCTAACCTTAACCATTCAGAGATGATGCCTAACCTTAACCATTCAGAGATGATGCCTAACCTTAACCATTCAGAGATGATGCCTAACCTTAACCATTCAGAGATGATTCCTAACCTTAACCATTCAGAGATGATGCCTAACCTTAACCATTCAGAGATGATGCCTAACCTTAACCATTCAGAGTTGATGCCTAACCTTAACACTAACCTTAACCATTCAGAGATGATGCCTAACCTTAACCATTCAGAGATGATGCCTAACCTTAACCAATCAGAGATGATGCCTAACCTTAACCATTCAGAGATGATGCCTAACCTTAACACTAACCTTAACCATTCAGAGTTGATGCCTAACCTTAACACTAAACTTAACCATTCAGAGATGATGCCTAACCTTAACCATTCAGAGATGATGCCTAACCTTAACCATTCAGAGATGATTCTAGAGACTAACAGACCACATTGTAGTTATCCTCTAGATACTAACAGGCCACAGTGTAGTTATCCTCTAGATACTAACAGACCACAGTGTAGTTATCCTCTAGATACTAACAGGCCACAGTGTAGTTATCCTCTAGATACTAACAGACCACAGTGTAGTTATCCTCTAGATACTAACAGACCACAGTGTAGTTATCCTCTAGATACTAACAGACCACAGCGTAGTTATCCTCTAGATACTAACAGACCACAGTCTCAGTGTAGTTATCCTCTAGATACTAACAGACCACAGTGTAGTTATCCTCTAGATACTAACAGGCCACAGTGTAGTTATCCTCTAGATACTAACAGACCACAGTGTAGTTATCCTCTAGATACTAACAGACCACAGTGTAGTTATCCTCTAGATACTAACAGACCACAGCGTAGTTATCCTCTAGATACTAACAGACCACAGTCTCAGTGTAGTTATCCTCTAGATACTAACAGACCACAGTGTAGTTATCCTCTAGATACTAACAGACCACAGTCTCAGTGTAGTTATCCTCTAGATACTAACAGACCACAGTCTCAGTGCAGTTATCCTCTA